>NW_011494606.1:7476147-7492362 GCF_000754665.1 Bison bison bison
GGAAATAGAACTGCCTTATGATCCAGCAATCCCACTGCTGGGCATACACACTGAGGAAACCAGAAGGGAAAGAGACACGTGTACCCCAGTGTTCATCGCAGCACTGTTTATAATAGCCAAGACATGGAAGCAACCTAGATGTCCATCAGCAGATGAATGGATAAGAAAGCTGTGGTACATATACACAATGGAGTATTACTCAGCCATTAAAAAGAATACATTTGAATCAGTTCTGATGAGGTGGATAAAACTGGAGCCTATTATACAGAGTGAAGTAAGCCAGAAGGAAAAACATAAATACAGTATACTAACGCATATATATGGAATTTAGAAAGATGGTAACAATAACCCGGTGTACGAGACAGCAAAAGAGACACTGATGTATTGAACAGTCTTATGGACTCTGTGGGAGAGGGAGAGGGTGGGAAGATTTGGGAGAATGGCAATGAAACATGTAAAATATCATGTAGGAAACGAGTTGCCAGTCCAGGTTCGATGCATGACGCTGGATGCTTGGGGCTGGTGTACTGGGACGGCCCAGAGGGATGGTATGGGGAGGGAGGAGGGAGGAGGGTTCGGGATGGGGAACACATGTATACCTGTGGCGGATTCATTTTGATATTTGGCAAAACTAATACAATTATGTAAAGTTTAAAAATAAAATAAAATTAGAGGAAAAAAAAAAAAAAGAATATAATAGTGAGATGTCAAGATTTCAGTAATGTACAATATAAAATGCTAGATGGGACAGCTGATTATTTAGGCTGAAGCAAGTATTTCAAAGTATTTGAAATTATTTCTAATCACTCTTTAGTTGTGATAGACTGCCCTACTCAGGAACTATTAGAACTGAGACCAGGCTTGTCCTAAGAGGAATTAAAATGGCTCATTCCCTTGTTGTCATTTGGAGTGGAGCTCCTTGGTGTCTCTCTCCTCTACCCTCCCTTTCCTCTGCTCCTTGTGTGTACACCTTCGGCATATCTATTATTGGGTTATCCTAGATGTATTGAAATGATCACTTAGTGTTTCTCTTCCAGTACTTCGTCATGACAAGTGCTCATCTTACTTGCCCAGGTCCAGGTACATAGTAGACTCTCAAAAATATTCATTATTGAATAAAATTACATTCAATTGCTAATTGCTAGTCCTTCACCAGTCTCCACTCCATCTCATCTTTCGCTCCCTACTCTCCACAATACTACCAATAATCTTTCTGAGTCTTCGGTCTAATTATGGCACTCCTCTGCTACACTAAAATATAAGAATATTTATGGAGTGAATAAATATTTTCTGTTGTTGTTGTTGTTTAGTTGCTAAGTCATATCCAACTCTTTTGCTATTCCATGGACTGTAGCCCACCAGGCTTCTCTGTCCATGGGATTTCCCAGGCAAGAATACTGGAGTGGGTTGCCATTTCCTTCTCAAGGGGAACTTCCCAAGCCAGGGATAGAACCTACATCTCCTGCATTGGCAGGCAGACTCTACCACTGCACCACCAAGGAAGCCCAAATATCTTTAAAAAAAAAAAAAAAGACTTCTCTCCATCAAGAACCCAGGTCAAGAAAAAAAAGAGGGGGGAGGGTATTGGCATGAAAGGCACTTGACTCCAGTTCTACAGAAGGTGAAATAAGTAGGTTCTCTCAGTCTCTCAGCACAAATTGGTAGCTTTCACCGAATTATTTTATTTTAGTATTTCTGTGGGCTCAAGTCAGATAATAAACATCTTAAGGTTTAGCTTCTTAAATGCTACACTTGGCTGTTTTCTCTAGGATTTACAGTGAAATGGATTTCATCTGTCAGTCTGTCAACCTGGGAATCAATAAGCTATTCCTTTATACGACGTGTCTCTCAGGCTGTCCTGCCCTCTCCAATCTTCTTCTGAAGGTGGCAACCCCTAGTTCTACACTGTGTTAAAATAATTACAAGTAACGCTGTTGCAAGATGAGATTCAAATTTGCAATAATTGCCAAACTGCTTGTTCTGACTAATGTTAGTAGCCCATTTAATGTGCAAGTGCAATTAAATGTCTTTAATAAGAATCCACCATAGTTTTAGCATTTTAAAAAGCCATATAAAAAAAGTACTTGGTAAATGTGAATTTCCTCAAATACTTTTCCTATTACTAAATATAAATACCTAGAATTAGTGAAATAAAATGAAATATTTAAATTGATATCATTTTAATGATATGCTCATGTTTAAAATAACTAAAAACTTGCTTTTCGTTCAGCTAATGATAAAATACTCATAAATAACACTTTACACTTGCCTTATTCCTCATACTAGACACGTATATGTAGCAATATTTACATGTATACAAATAAGCTGCTCAAACAACACTATCACTTTACACCCATTAGGATGGCTATTATCAAAAAAAAACCCAAAAAACAAACAAACAAACAAAAAAACACAGAAAACAGCAAGTGTTAGCAATTTTAGTGAAGTCATTCAGTCATGTCTGACTCTTTGCGACCCCATGGACTATAGCCTGCCAGGCTCTTCCATTCATGGCATTTTCCAGGCAAGAATACTGGAGTGGGTTGCCATTTCCTTCTCCAGGAGATCTTCCCGACCCAGGGATCGAACCTGGGTCTCCTGCACTGCAGGCAGACTCTTTAATGTCTGAGCCATCAGGGAAACCCCTGTGTTAGCAAAGATGTGGAGAAACTGGAACCCTTGTACACTGCAAGTGAGGAAGTAAAATGGTACAGTCAGTGTAGAAGACAGCATCAGTTCAGTCCAGTCGCTTAGTAGTGTCCAACTCTTTGCGATCCCTAGACTAAAGCACACCAGGCCTCCTTGTCCATCACCAACTCCCAGAGCCCACTCAAACTCATGTCCAACATGTTGGTGATGCCATCCAACCATCTCATCCTCTGTCGATCCCTTCTCCTCCTGCCTTCAATCTTTCCCAGCATCAGGGTCTTTTCCAATGAGTCGGCTCTTCGCATCAGGTGGCCAAAGTATTGGCGTTTCAGCTTCAGCATCAGTCCTTCTAATGAATATTCAGGACTGATTTCCTTTAGGATTGACTGGTTGGATCTCCTTGCATTCCAAAGGACTCTCAAGAGTCTTATCCAACACCACAGTTCAAAAGCATCAATTCTTCAGCTCTCAGCTTTCTTTACAGTCCAACTCTCACATCCATATGTAACTACCAGGAAAACCATAGCTTTGACTAGACGGACCTTTGTTATATCTACTACTGTGGGCAAGAATCCCTTAGAAGAAATGGAGTAGCCCTCAGTCAACAAGAGTCCGAAATGCAGTACTTGGATGCAATCTCAAAAGAGACAGAATGATCTCTGTTTGTTTTCAAGGCAAGTCATTCAATATCACAGTAATCCAAGTCTCTGCCCCAACCAGTAATGCTGAAGAAGCTGAAGTTGACAGTTCTATGAAGACCTATAAGACCTTCTAGAACTAACACCCAAGAAAGATGTCCTTTTTATTCTAGGGGACTGAAATGCAAAAGTAGGAAGTCAACAGATACCTGGAGTAACAGGCAAATTTGGCCTTGGAGTACAAAATGAAGCAGGGCAAAGGCTAACAGAGTTTTGCTAAGAGAACACACTGGTCATAGCAAACACCCTCTTCCAACAACACAAGAGAATACTCTAAATATGGACATCACCAGAGGGTCAATATCAAAATCAGATTGATTATATTCTTTGCAGCCAAAGATGGAGAAGTTCTATACAGTCAACAAAAACAAAACCAAGAACTGCCTGTGGCTCAGATCATGAACTCCTTATTGCCAAATTCAGAAGATAGAATGGTGTTGCTCAAATAATTGAACTAAGAATTACCAAATGATCCAGAAATTCTATTTCTAGGTATATACCCCAAAGAACTGAAAGTAGAGATTCAAACATAATTTGTACATCCATGTTCATAGCAGTATTATTCACAAGAGCCAGAAGGTGAAAATAACCCAAAAGTCAATCAACAGGTGAATGAATAAACCAAATGTAGTACACACATACAGTGGAATATTATTCAGTCTTTAAAAGAGATAAAAATCTAGTTCATGCTCCAATATAGATAACCTGGAAAATATGCTAAGTGAGATAAGCCAGACACAAAAGAACAAATATTATAAAGATTCCCCTTATATATGAAGTACCTAGAGTAGTCAAATCCATGGAGAAGGAAAGTAAAATAGTGACTTCCCATGGCTGAAGGGAGGGAGGAATAGGAATTTATTGTTTAATGAGCATGAAGTTTCAGTTTAGAAAGATGAAAAAGTTCTAGAGATGGATGGTGGTGATGGCTGTATAACAGGGTGAGTGTATTTAATGCCAATGAACTGTGCACTTAGAAATGGCTAAAATAAAATGGTAAATTTTATGTTATATATATTTTATCTCAATAAAAGAAAGTAAAATAAAAATACGTACTTTTAAAGGAAAAAAAATGCTTTCATTGAAAAGGATAAAATTCTCTGCTTTCAGAGTAGAATATTTCAAATTTTAATGCTCTCAGAACTCCTAAGCAAAGCCAGTGGTTTTGTTCAAATCCCTGCCAAGGAGGAAAATGAATACATCCTCAGAAAAGGGGAAAGACTGCATTTGTACCTCAATAAATTTCACTTTTTTAATACTACATACATAACTTTAGTTAAGACATAAGAAAAACAAATAATAAACCAAAAGGGACTTCCCTGGTGGTCCACTGGTTAAGAATCTACTTGCTAACACAGGAGACAGGGGTTCGATTCTTGGTCTGAGAAGATCCCACAGGCCATGGAGCAGCTAACCTGTGTACTCCAACTACTGAGTTATAGAGCCCACGAGCCTCAACTACTGAGCCTGAGTTCTGCAACTACGGAACTAGTACGCCGAGAGCCTGTGCTCCACAACGGGAAGCCACCACCACGAGAGGACTGTGTGCCGCAGTGAAAGGAGCTTCCACTTGCTGCAACGAGAGAAAGTCTGCACAGCAACCAATGCCCAGTACAGCCAATAAAAAATAAATAAAAATATCACACCAAAGAGCAATAGCTTTTACTACTCTCAGTAATAAATCAAGAGATTGTATTACCCATAAAATCTAAATTCTACTATTGTGAAGACAGAACAATTCAAAATAGGCTTTATAGTCATAAGTTTAGAGTTTTAGTATGTTGATTTTAAACAACGTTATATGGTGACTGCAGCCATGAAATTAAAAGATGCTTACTCCTTGGAAGGAAAGTTATGACCAACCTAGACAGCATATTGAAAAGCAGAGACATTACTTTGCCAACAAAGGTCCGTCTAGTCAAGGCTATGGTTTTTCCAGTGGTCATGTATGGATGTGAGAGTTGGACTGTGAAGAAAGCTGAGAGCTGAAGAATTGATGGTTTTGAACTGTGGTGTTAGAGAAGACTCTTGAGAGTCCCTTGGACGGCAAGGAGATCCAACCAGTCCATTCTAAAGGAGATCAGTCCTGGGTGTTCATTGGAGGACTGATGCTAAAGCTGAAACTCCAATACTTTGGCCACCTCATGCGAAGAGCTGACTCATTGGAAAAGACTCTGATGCTGGGAGGTACTGGGGGCAGGAGGAGAAGGGGATGACAGAGGAAGAGATGGCTGGATGGCATCACTGACTCGATGGACGTGAGTCTGAGTGAACTCCAGGAGTTGGTGATGGACAGGGAGGCCTGGCGTGCTGCGATTCATGGGGTCGCAAAGAGTCAGACACGACTGAGTGAACTGAACTGAACTGATATTTAACCTAAGGATTCAAATATTATTTTAGTTATATTGGACCCTTTCAAAAATTGCAATTATTCCAAAAACGTGACAGTTCTTAAATGTATAGACTGTTCTTACTGAGTGACAAGGCTTGACGGCACAATCCCTTCTTCCACACTGGTTGATATCATTCCAGAAAGGACATGGCCTTTTCAGGTTTACCTGCAAAATAAAATTAGAGAAAAGTTATAAAAATAAGAATCTCAAGATTGTAACAGACAGATGTTGAATTATGATACTATAACCTGGTCATGTTATCAGTTGCAATTATTCTACTTCATCCATTTACCAGTTGTCAAGTTTCAGTGATGGTATAAACACGTAGCTGGTCTAAGCAAATTGGTAGACTTGGTCATAAAGACAAAATATGCTACTAAACAGTTCCTGAACAGATGGCAACTGGGAGCCAAAGTAGTTCATGTCATCACTGCTCAACTTAGTCTTTTTTTTTTTTTCAACTCGAAGCCTTTCAATGAAAGTAATAGCTAACAGACAATTGTGAACACAGAGTGTACTGCAGAGTCCAATGACCAGGTTTTCTATACTCTTTCAACAGATATCTCAAGATAAAACATCACAAGTTACTTGTTAAAATAATACTGGTCAGAATAAAGTCATGCTTCTTAAAAATACTTCTTTTTTTAAATTAATTGGAGCAAATCTGATGTTTTGGAATGTTATGAACAACTCATGACTTCGATAACAATATAATAGTTTCTGTTCAGACTTCAATTTAACCAGCTAGATTCCAACACTAGAGTTCAAAACTCAGTTTTTGAAATTAAAAGTATTCAATGGGTCATTTCAGAACCATATGGTTCATTCTTATGAACTGTGTTTTCCTAATATAGCCTTGCTCAATTTTAAATAATAAACACAATTTTGAAGGTCAGTGATTCCTAAGAAAATGTAATTATCCATTTAAGCTTTAAGTATTCCTACACCACCCCACAAATTTTTAAATACCTTGTAATATCTAAAGTAGTCACTTTCCAGGAGTTTTTGAAGTCTTGGGAAAAGCCTGTAGTTATTAAATTTATCAATGGTTTCAACATCACAGGTACAATCATCCAAGTAACCACTAACCTGTTACAAAGAAAATGGAGTATTATATCAAAATATCATAGACGCAACAGAGTTTTTTCCTCACATGGTTATGATAAAAGAGCCCTTTACTCAACCAGCCCCTAGCCTCTTGCCTCCATATAATTTTCTGAGCTGGGAGATGGCCTAATTGAGTAGGCTATTGCTCTTACTATATAGCTATAGGAATGCAGTGGATACCATTTGTAGGGAGGGTGTACTGAGCTCAAAATGATACACATATTCCCAAAGAGGTGGTTCCCTGCAGCCACTCAGTATCCCCACCCCACCCTCCAGACTGACCGGGGGTGGGCTTCTAATCCAAAACGAGTCATTGTCTCCACTCCAGGACCCTGGAATTGAGGCTAAGAAGGAGCGATGTCTCCCCATGTCACTAAAGAAGTAAACTCAGACCATGTTCCATCACGTGAACTGAGGAACACATAAGCCAGCTAGCTGGCAGAGAGAGGAGAGATTCTACAGAAGAATCAGAAGAAGCAGAAGTAGAAGATGGAGAACATATGCTAGCTGAATTCCCTAGAGGTTGCCTGCTCCCACTTCTACCATCTTTCCTGAAGGCATTACCACCCTTGAATTCTTTGAGACCCAGTATTCCTATAATTCAGTTGTCTCTGTCTTTCCTTTTAGTTTCCAACAGGATGTGTAGGTCACAGACAAGGTTGGTGAATGTAAGAAGTGATACTGAATTTATAAGTGAAACAATAATTTGTTTTAAGGATATAACAACCCTCAAATATTGGCCTTGATAAATTTTATAGATTTGAAATAATGCTAAAAATTACTTATCATCAGCAACACTGAGATGGCAAATTAACCCACAAAGCCAATCCTGATCTTCAAATGTTTAAAACCAATGTCCTAATTGTATTTAAGAAATCAAATTATTAAATCATATTATAATCATATGCAGTGGGAAAACATATTATAATCAGACAATGTTATCAATTGTGAAGGTAAAATTCTGAGATATTTATTTGGGATTAGGCAAACGTCTAACAGAATTAATTAAGCATTGCCTTAAATAAGTAAAAAACACATTATGGCTTTTTAAGTAACTTAAAAATTTTTTTTAATATACAGCATGCTGCAGAAAAGAGATCCTTAGACTTTGGCCTGAATATCTGCATTATAAACTACTTTGGATTATATTTCTGGGAGATGTATTGCCAATAAAATAATAACTTAAAAGTCTATTGGTAAGGAAGCAAATAAAGAATAATTCATTGAAATACTGAATTTAGGTGTTCTCCTTTTGGAATATGTAAAATCCTACACTATCTTTTAATTTTAAAACATCACAAAACAGTAAGAGAAATTTTCACCTAAGAAATAAGAATACTCGGAATGATGAGAGCAATATTCAAGAGATAAGTTGTTTGTTTGTTTGTTTTTTATCCAATTTGCCTAGTCTTATTTGTTTTGGACTAAAGAATTCAGTTTCTAGAAATCTGAGCTGCATATTTTGTCACTGTAATAACTATTTTCATTTCATATGCAAATGTGTCCTTGTTTCCTGCTAAAAATTTTCTCAGTATACAATAATCTTACAATAATCTTAGAGTCCTAATTCTGGGTACCAACAAAACAAAAGTGCTTCTGTGCGTGTGTGTCTAAGTTGCTCAGTCGTGTCCAACTCTTTGTAGCTCCATGGACTGTAGACTGCCAGGCTCCTCTATCCATGGAATTCTCCAGGCAAGAATACTGGAGTGGGTTGCCATTCCCTTCTCCAGAGGATCTTCCGGACCCAGGGATTGAACCTGGGTCTCCTGCATTGCAGGCAGATTTTTTACCACCATGAAGGAAGCCCAAAGTGCTTCTAACATAGATGATTTGATTTTTCATGCCTCTTTCTTTTTGTGCTTTCAAGGCAAAACTTCTAAGAACATAAAATAAGCTACTGTTTCTCCCCTTGGATACAAATTATTACACAAAGAATAATACGCCCAAAGGCTGCAAAGGCCAAAGGGACAGGGGACAGAGAGTCACATTAAATCACAGAAGAAAAAACACAAACAGACTGAAGAAGAAGGGTTTGAGGCAATCCATTTCTCCCCCTGAGGAATTCATTTTTAAGGCAAAAAACTATCCTCCTCTCTTTTGGGAAGCTCCCCTAAGGTACCACTCACCCCGAGCTGGGTTAACTGTCTCTCCCAAGAGCTCCCACCACACTCCACATACTCCTACACAAGAATGACCTCACTGTACTGAATGTATCTATATTTCACTCCCTCTCACTAGAGTTAAGAACCCTGAGAGCAAATTCATGTTTGTTCATTTTTGTATGCCTGGGACTGAGCACTGTACTTCTAGAAAGCACACAGCAGATGCTCAACGATTTTTTTGGTTTGGATTGGTGAATAAATGAATGAAAGCTGTCCACTGTCACTGATTCACCGGAGCCCAGCACCGCGCTGCCTAATTGTAAGTAGGCACTTTCATGTCACCTATACTGGAGGTGAGTGCCCCAGGCCATGCCAGGTCAAAGGACAGAAAGGCACACACGGGAGAATGAAAGCAAGCAGCAAAGAAACAAATCTCTGGGTCCAATATTCTGCTGATCACATCCTAATTACAAAGAAAGTGATAAGAAGCTCCAAACCAGAAAGAAATACATGATACCTCCAAAGCAGAGGTGGATTATAGCCTAGAGGCCACTGAGAAGAGAAAGCAGGACAATGGTCGATTCAGAAATCTTCTGCCCCTTACCTTAGATATTAAGTGGGAGGTATTATCAACTACAATTCAGCTCGAAGGGCAGCTAAGGAGGTGGAACAGGGGTGACAGGAGCTTCACTGGATGGAGGAGTCCAGCAAAGGAGAGGCAGGAAGATACTTGGAAATCCAAACCATCTGACTGTTCGGAGAAGCTTGCCAACAGGCAGCAGAACCTGATCCCTGGAAGGAAGTCTAGCAGGTATGATACCAGACCCAGTTCTAGAAATTAAAGAACCATGTATGTTACCAGAACAGTCTCAGGAAAAGTCTAAGGTAGAATTCCAGTTAATGGACCCAGAGCAGAACCTTGAAAATGAAGCAGAGTCCTATTACCTAAACTAAGACCAAAAGATGGGTGCTGATATATAAGAAGGATGGCTTGGTGCTGTCCTTCAGAATGTGCTATGGGGGCATAAGTAACCACTATCATATCTCCCAAAGTGAAACAGAACTGTGGCCCTACCATAAGAATTTGAATTTTTAAAAAAATGCACTCCCCTACCTGCTCCCACAACACACACAAGTGACTGATGAATGCCAAAATGTGCAGCTTGCTGCTCTGGGCTTCAGGTAATAATCAGCCTTGGCGGGGCAGGAGGCCAAATGAATAGGAAGCAATGGAAAGGCCCTTGCTGAGGGGTGGTAGCTATATGGACCGAAGTAGGCCTAACACTATTCAATCCTGGTCTTTTAAGAGTAGGGAAGCCTTTGAAGGCCTTACATTGCTTTCTTCCAAGCAACCCAGCAATCCCCTTCTCCCACCCTCGAGGGGAGGCAGTGTGTAACAACAGGGTTAGCAGGCAGGCTCTGGAGTTAGGCCTTCTAGGGTTGAGTCTCATCCCTGATACTTCTTAGTTGTTGACATTCCCCATGCTTTTCAACCTAATGGCTCAGCAGTAAAGAGTTCACCTGCAATGCAGGATACTCAGGAGACGAGGGTTTGATTCCCGGGTCAGGAAGATCCGCTGAAGGAGGAAATGGCAACCCATTCCAATTTTCTTGCCAGGACAATCCCATGGACAGAGGAGCCTGGCGAACTACAGTCCATGGGGTAGCAAAGAGTCGGACACAACTGAGTGACTAACACTTTCAATTGCCTATCTGAGTACAAAAATACTGAGGCAGTCAAAAAGTTTGTTGGAATTTTTCCATAAGAAACTATGGAAAAACCTGAATGAACTTTTTGGCGAACCCAACAGAATAATAGCTCTCATCTCAAAGAGTTCATATCAGGATAAAATGACCTAGAGTAAAGCCCAGTAAATGCTGATCATTATTATTACCCTCAGTTCAGTTCAGTCACTCAGTCGTGTCCGACTCTTTGCGACCCTGTGAATCGCAGCATGCCAGGCCTCCCTGTCCATCACCAACTCCTGGAGTTCACTCAGACTCACGTCCATCAAGTCAGTGATGCCATCCAGCCATCTCATCCTCTGTCGTCCCCTTTTCCTCCTGCCCCCAGTCCCTCCCAGCATCAGAGCCCTTTCAAATGAGTCAACTCTTCGCATGAGGTGGCCAAAGTACTGGAGTTTCAGCTTTAGCATCATTCCTTCCAAAGAAATCCCAGGGCTGATCTCCTTCAGAATCAGACTGGTTGGATCTCCTTGCAGTCCAAGGGACTCTCAAGCGTCTTCTCCAACACCACAGTTCAAAAGCATCAATTCTTCAGCGCTCAGCCTTCTTCACAGTCCAACTCTCACATCCATACATGACCACTGGAAAAACCATAGCCTTGACTAGACGAACCTTTGTTGGCAAAGTAATGTCTCTGCTTTTGAATACGCTATCTAGGTTGGTCATAACT
This sequence comes from Bison bison bison, assembly GCF_000754665.1. Taxonomy (NCBI): domain Eukaryota; kingdom Metazoa; phylum Chordata; class Mammalia; order Artiodactyla; family Bovidae; genus Bison; species Bison bison. The sequence goes on from NW_011494606.1 coordinate 7,487,513, forward strand.
TTTCTTCCAAGGAGTAAGCGTCTTTTAATTTCATGGCTGCAGTCACCATCTGCAGTGATTTTGGAGCCCCCAAAAATAAAGTCTGACACTGTTTCCACTGTTTCCCCATCTATTTCCCATGAAGTGATGAGACCGGATGCCATGATCTTCATTTTCTGAATGTTGAGCTTTAAGCCAACTTTTTCACTCTCCACTTTCACTTTCATCAAGAGGCTTTTGAGTTCCTCTTCACTTTCTGCCATAAGGGTGGTGTCATCTGCATATCTGAGTTTATTGATATTTCTCCCAGCAATCTTGATTCCAGCTTGTGTTTCCTCCAGCCCAGAGTTTCTCATGATGTACTCTGCATATAAGTTAAATAAGCAGGGTGACAATATACAGCCTTGACGTACTCCTTTTCCTGTTTGGAACCACTCTGTTCCATGTCCAGTTCTAACTGTTGCTTCCTGACCTGCATACAGATTTCTCAAGAGGCAGGTCAGGTGGTCTGGTATTCCCATCTCTTTCAGAATTTTCCACAGTTTATTGCTCTACCACTGCTTAAGTGTTTCCAGTGATAGGGATCTTAACTATTCCCCTAAAGCACCCTACAACATTGTTTTTTTAATGAACAAGATTTAAAAAAAAAAAAAAAAAGCCAAGTTTGCAGTTAAAATTCTCCAAAAATTTTACATCTGTAGCCCACAGAACCGACAATCAAAAGTTAACTCCATTACTTTCTCCATTGACTCTGATTGGTTTGAACCAAATTCCAAAATATAAAAGGCAAGGGAAACGAAAATAACACTGGTCTGCTTGTTCTCAAGTTTTTGGATACAGGTATCCTTTACTTTGCAACAAAAGACAAAATAAAAAACACTATCAAAATAGTTTTTTTTCCTAAAGAGTTTTCTTGTGTCCTAAAAACTTCCAGTCCTACCATAGACTATTATTTTTTTTGCAAAGCACTGTAAGAGTATACTCCTCATACTTGAATGAAACAGCTTTTAAAGTGCTCAAAATGTGCTTTACTTGGCAAAGAACTTTAGTTGCACTTAATGTTACTGAGTTTTGTGACCATTAAAACATACACACAAACACACACACATTCATTCGTTGACAGAGCAGACTGGAACAACTCTGTCAAAAGAAAGCGTAGACGCACCAAAAAGACTCTATCCTGGGTAGTAGGCAATTTTCTAAGGACATAAAACACTAAGAGCAATTTCTGCTTTAAAGTCTTGGTCTTGCTATAACTAGAATCATTGTTAAATGACCCAAAGCATAGCAACCAACATGAAACACACTTTGCCACATGCTTCGTTCAGAAAACGCTGGAATGCAGGTGGCATTCGGAGCCAATGACATCTCTCCAATATAACCTGTTTCAAAGATCCCTCTGATTAACTTTTAATCCTGGGCTTATTTCCACCCACTACCCAACATATTTTCAAGTGTCTTTTCCATTGTCCTGCCACTCTGACTAACACAAACTTTTTTAAATTGACCTGAACAAGACACCCAGACAGGTAAAATACATATACATAGAGTCTATCCACAGTGCGTCCCAAGCAAGAAATAATCCACTTCTGACGTAGCCATTTTGGATTATCCAAACTATTCCCCTTTCATTAGGCTGATGGAGATTTACTGAATTCAAAGAAGTGGACCTGAGTGTTTATTAGCACTAACTATACTGAGTGACAAAACATTCTGAGTATAAAAGTTTACAAACACATTTCTAATTAATTTCACTGAAAAAGGTGTCCATACTGCCTCCATACCTGGCTTCAATATCTCTTCTTGAGATGATTTCTTTAAAATGCATCCTGGGATTCTATGAATTGGGACTAATGTTCAGTTATATTCATTCTCTCTAATGGTGCATAATGAGAAAATAATTGTCGAAAAGAAATAAACTCTGAAAAATCTTCACTTACTTCAAGCCCATACCTGCTACAATACTATTTTAATTTAAAGGAAGGGTGAGTCCTTATTTACAGGATTTTTACACGAAACTGTTCATGTGTTAGACTTCACTGACTTGTATACCAAAAGGTTTAAAAAAAAGCCAATTTTCTGTGTAAGAAAAAAATTTTTTAACATCTTTTAACATAATGATACGAGTGGCAGTTACGAGGGGGATGAGGAATGTACAAGGGAGACTCATAACTTCCAGACAACTGGTCACTAATTGTGGGCAACTAAACCGAAGCACTATTCTCAAAAGAACTTATAACATACAGTGAAAATGGTTTTACTAGGATGTGATATCAACTAACAGGCATATGCAATAACTAAGTTTAAAGATTCACTGGGGGGGGGGGAAATGCATTGGGAGCTATCAACCCATTTTTAATTAAGAATATACTTCAGCTAGTGTAGCATTCACATATTTGCTAAGCACCAATTATGCACCTCATGCGAAGAGTTGACTCATTGGAAAAGACCCTGATGCTGGGAGGGATTGGGGGCAGGAGGAGAAGGGGACGACAGAGGATGAGATGGCTGGATGGCATCACCGACTCGATGGACGTGAGTCTGAGTGAACTCCGGGAGTTGGCGATGGACAGGGAGGCCTGGCGTGCTGCGATTCATGGGGTTGCAAAGACTCAGACACAACTGAAGGACTGAACTGAATTGAACTGAATTATGTATCAGTCTGTGTATTCTGGAGTGGCAAGAATTGATACTAAATTGTAATTTTCTAATTAACTTTTTGATCTCTCAAAGTCTGTTCACATTAGGCCTCAATAAATGCCTGTTGAATTCAGTCCAATTATTTGTAGAGCTTTGCACATACTTCATTGGTTTTCTGAGGTCCAATAACTACATGCTGCTGCTAAGTTGCTTTAGTGTGTCCAATTCTCTGCAACCCTATGATTGTAGCCCGCCAGGCTCCTTCATCCACAGGATTCTCCAGGCAAGAATACTAGAGTGGGTGGCCATGCCCTCCTCCAGGGGATCTTCAACCCAGGGATCACCTGTGTCTCCTGCATTGCAGGAGGATTCTTTCACCCCTGAGCTACCACAGAAGCCCTAAATACATGCTGCCCTGGGTCAAATCAGAACCCTCATGTACAACAAGCCAGGCGCCCACGCAGCAGTGGTGAGGAGTGATGGTGTGGTAACTCAAGGCAGAAGTGGTAAGGACAGGCAACAGGAAGGAAGATAGGGCTACAACTAGCAACAAAAAAAAGAATCAAAAGGACTCTGTGGCCAATGCTAATAGAACCAGAGAAGATTTGAACTTTTATTGCCAAACCTTAGGTGAAAATTTGCTTTTTTAGTTTCCAGCATGGACAGAGGAGCCTGGTAGGCTGCAGTCCATGGGGTCGCAAAGGTCGGACAGGACTGAGCGACTTCACTTTCCCTTTTCACTTTCATGCATTGGAGAAGGAAATGGCAACCCACTCCAGTGTATTGCCTGGAGAATCCCAGGGACGGCAGAGCCTGGTGGGCTGCCGTCTATGGGGTCACACAGAGTCGGACAAGACTGAAGCGACTTAACAGCAGCAGCAATATTTATTAACTAAAACAAAAAAAGAATACTGAGGATCCCCGCCTCTCCTCAAGCCCCAAAGAACATGATTTACTAAACTGTGAGCTCTTCAGGGTGAGAATTATGCCACTGTATTTCTGTATTACAAATTCTCAGATCAATTTACGTTGTGTTTATAAATGTTTGCTGAATGGATCATTTGCACCTTCCCTTTCCTTTCTCCACTTTTAAAATTTTATCTCTCCTTCTGATTTGGTCGATACATAGATGTCGATATGTTTGTCTCCATTTTTCTCTTCATGTTTATTTGTTACCATCCTCTTCCTCCTCTTCTCACCCCCATCCCTTCCATTACGGAAGGTTCCATGACCATAACGGAACTAAGTAAGTTAACAGTAAAATCTACTTAAAAGGAACAATTTGGATACCCCATCCCTCAATGTTATATAAAATGTCGTTTTTATCAACAGAAATCAACCAAAAGGTGACTTTTAATGACATTAAAATATCACATCTCGTGGATGCCAAAAACCTGTACGTTTCTTTAAATATTTTGCTCAAGGAATCCACATGTCTTACTAACCGAAGGAAATAATTATAATAAGCTTGTAATCAAACTTGTACACTGAGGACCGGTCTCCCAATTGGGACCAGCAATACGGATGCCGCGGTTAAAGAGTTCCACTACACTCAGGAAAAGGAAAGGACACAGGGCAACCGCGGCCCCAAAGACACCAGGCAGTTGAGCTTAAGACACTGAAAAGCCACACGAAGCCATCTGAGGGCAGCCCCCTTCAAAAGTCTGTCCTGACCAGAAAGGGTGGAGAAGGGACCCAGCAGAGGCACAGCCCACGCTGTTCCAAGCCAAATTGGAAGTTAAAAAGACCCAGGTTCTGTGAAAATAACAAACTGTGTGTGTGTGTGTGTGTGTGTTCTGTGAAAATAATAAATAGTGTGTGCACAAACCAACTAGGTAGAAACAGACAACGGTGTACCCATACCTCTCGCCCCAAGCCTGATCAGAAGCGCGGGAGGGCGCCCTGACATCGGTTCAGGGTCTTCGGGTGGGGGACCTGCTCACACCAACCCAGGAGAGCTGCAGAGGACCCAGCCCCGGCCAGGGAGCAAAAGCACAAGGGGCTTCTCCCGGAAGGGTGGAGAAATAAAGACACACTTCCCGCGCCCCACCTGCCCGGGCGCGCGGGGCGCAGCCCAAGGCGCAGCCAGGGGTCCCGGGACCTGCAGCCCCGCCGCGCATAACCCTTACCTGGCAGAAGCACCTCTGCGCCGCCGTCTCTGAGGGCTGCTGCTCGCCGTGGCCCAAGCCCAGCAACCCCACGGCAACCAAGAAGCCGATCAGGAAGCCCCA
>NW_011494606.1:7492473-7513691 GCF_000754665.1 Bison bison bison
GTCTCTCCTTCCTCTCAGAAGCCGCCACCTCTCGCTGCAGCCTGCGGACGTGCCGGGGCGCCCGCGCGGGCCGCCCGGGACCTGAGGCCCGCTTCCTCCCCGCGCGTGTGGCTGACGCACCAACCCTCTTCCCGACTCCGCCTAGCCCGGAGAGCCGCGCCCGCCCCCGCCCCGAGTCCCCTGAACGCCCCGGGCTTGTGTACTCGACCAGGCTGCCGCCACCAGCTCCGCGCGGGAGTCGGGATCCTCCCAGCTCCGCGAGCCCGAGCCAAAGCCGGAGGGGTCTGTGTCTCCCGGCAGGGCCCCGCCCTAGCCTCCTCATTCCTGGCCAATCCTTCCGTATCTCAATGCGAGGAAATCAAACCGTGAATTACGTGTCCAAGGTGGCCCTGGCTGAGTCATAAAGCTGAAAAGGATACTTGTGATCATCAATACCAGGGCTACGTATGTTGATTTTCTAGTAGTCACATCAAAAGAGCAAAAAGAAGCAGGTGAAATTAATTTTAATAATAGATTTATTGAAACCAATATATGCAAAATATTTCAAAAAAACTCAATATTCAACGATTCGTAATATATTTTACATTTTTAACTTTGAAATCTGTCATGTATTTTATACAAACTAGCCACATTTCATAGTCAAGTGTGGACCGAGGTGGGAGATCACTCTATTTTATAGGAGGAAACAGGCCCAGAGAGGTGAGGGGATATGACCTAGGCCTGGCAGCTGGCGTGAGACAGCCAGGTCTTCTGAGATCAGCCCCGGGACTGGTCCGTCAGCTTTTTTTGTTTGTTTCTTAAAGGATATACTTTTCAAGGTGAAACTGGAAAGCTCTCCAATGTCTTACACATTGCATTAAAAGTTAAAATATTTCCGTTTATTTTTTGGTAAACCATTTTTTGTTTTTTCTTAAGAAGTCATCACTTATTGACTTAACTCTAGAGTATGGTAGACCTAAAATAGGTTTTATACTCCTGTTTTTCTAACTGAGAAAAATAGGCATAAAATTTATATACATTATTAAAAATCACTTAGTGTGATAGAGGTGAGACTCATGCCCTCTGCTCTGTCCATCGATGCCAGTGAACATGTAATTAAAAAGTCACCAGTCATCTGATACCCTGGTGGACCAGAGTAGCTCTGATCCTAGTATTTATAACATGCTGCTGCTAAGTCGCTTCAGTCGTGTCCGACTCTGTGGGACCCCATAGACGGCCGCCCACCAGGCTCCCCCGTCCCTGGGATTCTCCAGGCAAGAACACTGGAGCGGGTTGCCATTTCCTTCTCCAATGCATGAAAGTGAAAAGTGAAAGTGAAGTCGCTCAGTCGTGTCCGACTCTTCGAGACCCCATGGACTGCAGCCTACCAGGCTCCACCGTCCATGGGATTTTCCAGGCAAGAGTACTGGAGTGGGGTGCCATTTCCTTCTCTTCTACAACATGCATATTAATACAATCACTCTCTTTTTACCTGGAAAGTTGGCTTTTCATTATACTGTGTATGGGTTCTCATATCCCTCTAGGGACAGACCTAACTCATTAGATCCCTTATTATGGGTCTTCTTGTTTTCCTTTTCACCTGGTTCCAATGTCTAAATTAATTTCAATTCAATAAACTTACATTCTGCCAGAATGAGCCTGACATCAGAGATACAGAGATGTATGAAAACCAGTCCCTGCACGTGGATGGACACCCCATGGACTTTAGCATGTCATCTTTTATGACAGTTTTACTTTATGTCTCTATTACTGAATTGTGATCTCTTTTAACTCCCTAAACAGGGATTATGCCTGTGACTCCCGAAAATATTTGCATGCACTTGTAAAAATGAATGAATATATTTCATATGGCTAGAGTATTAACAGGCTTCCCTGGTGGCTCAGACAGTAAAGAATCTGCCTGCAATGCAAGAGACCTGGGTTCGATCTCTGGGTCAGGAAGATCCTCTGGAGAAGGGAATGGCAACCCACTCCAGTATTCTTGCCTGGAGAATTCCATGGACAAAGGAGCCTGGCAGTCTACAGTCCATGGGGTTGAAAGGAGTTACACAAGATTGAGCGACTTTCATTTTCAGAGCATTAATGTCTGAAGATTAAGCTATCAAAATGAGAGACACCATATGAAAAAGGGGAAACTAAATAAACCCTAAAATTTCAGAAAGAAGCAATCTCAACATGAATCAGCTCTGAATTTCATGCTGATGTAATAGCCCGAAATTTGGAAGAGTTTAAAAACATCAATATTCCCATGAAAAAGGCTCTATTCCATGACTTAAAACTCTTGCCCAGAACAGATTTCTAGCAAACATATCAGAAGCAATCACCATTTAAGATAATCTTTTTTACTTTATTGTCTGCCCCCGGCCCGCCTTATTGAAGTATAATTGACAAATAAAATTGTAAGATAATTAAAGAGTATATCTTGGTGATTTGACATACATAGACATTGTGAAAGGATTTCCGCCATCAAGTTAACACATTTATCATCTTACATATTTATCCTTCTTCCCTCCCTTGGTGAGAGTATTTAAGTTCAACTCTCAGAAAATATCAGTGATACATTACAGTGTTATCGACTATGGCTGCCGTGTTACACAGTAGATCCCCTGACTTTATTCATCTTATGGCTAAAAGAATGAACCCTTTTACCAACCTCTTCCTGCTTTCCCCACCCTCTTGTCCCTGCCAACCACTTTTATACTCTCTGTTTCTATGAGTTTGACCTATTATTATTCTACATATGAGTGATGCCATGCGGTACTTGTCTTTGTCTAGTTATTTCACTTAACACAAAACTCTCAAGGCCCATGCATGTTGCAGCAAATGGCAGGATTTCCTTTCTCATGCGAAATAATAGTCTGCTGTATATGTATACCACATCTTCTTTATTCATTTATCCATTGGCAGACACTTAGGTTGTTTCCATACTTTGGCAATTGTGAATAATGCTGGGTGAATGTGGAAGTACAAATATCCAGGGAATCCCCTACTTGCCCAGTGGTTAAGACACTGCTTCCAATGCAGGGGGCACGGGTTTGAGTCCTGATTGGGAAAGTAAGATCCTACATGCTGTGTGGTGTCAAAAACAAACAAAAAGAAGTATAGATATCCAGGTATAAACCCAGAAGTGAGATTGCTGGATCTTACTTTATTGTCTTGATAATTATAATTATTCCTTCCACATTTGTAAGGGATTTTAGATTGTATAAAGGTTTTTACATATTTGAATGTTTTATACATATTACAAATATTACTGACATTTCCCTGGGAATTCTTCGGGTTGGTCCTTTGTGTGAGCTCACTTCTTCAACTCTGCCTGCTCTGGCATCATCTCGTCTATGTTAAGGCCCATGAAATAACCGATTAGTTATCAAATAACTATTTAAGGAGCATCCACAGGGTACATAGTTCAACCTTGGATTTCTGAAAGTCCAGCCTCTCATTTATTATAACTTCACTAAACAGTATCCAATGTTTTAGAGATGAACAAGGTCACCACCTTGTTATTCTAATACTAGCAATCATAACAATAACATGACTTAGATTTAATGTACACAGCATTTCTTGATGGAATTCTGATTACTCTGCAAATAACAGCTATTATTATTTTTTTAATGACCAAAGCAGGAAATGGCTTGAGGCCAGTTTCTCAAAATGGGACATGGAGATTTTTGTGAGAAGCTTCTAGCTACATAAAATAATTTCTGACATTGAATAGACCAGAAGGAAATGATTAAGGGAAAAAATGTGGTCAAGGAAAAAGATTGTGATGACACACAAGAGGAAGAAAGGCTAAGTAAACACCTAAAAGGTTTGTGCTGATATTTGGTTAGATCTATTTATGTAATATTTACTGAATGTGTGTGCACATGCCTTATCAGTAGACTTTCTGTTGAGCTGCTTCAGATCATCTGAGTTGGAGAGTTGTTTTGCTCAGTTGCTAAGTCACATCTCTTTGTCACCCCATGGACTGTGGCCTGCCAGGCTCCTCTGTTCATGGGACTTCTCAGACAAGAATACTGGAGTGGCTTGCCATTTCCTTCTTCAGAGGATCTTCCTGACCTAGTGATCAAATCTGCATTGGCAGGCAGATTCTTTACCACTGAGTCACCAGGGAAGCCCAGTTTGGGGAGAGCTGCCATCTAAGTTCTGTCATCATCTTCTTTACCTTGGGTTTCTGAAAGAGCAAACTATATATAGTAACTGACTTCACTTCTTAATTTCCCATTCACACTTTTGCCCATTGTGTGCCAACTCCACCTTCCTACTCCTCTTTACCTGACTTTCTTATCACCAAATCCAATTACCATTTTTCATTGAAATCATAACAGCTTCATTGCTTTGACAAAGCTGATTCCTTCTTCCTTAGATTCAATTTTCTATGTGGTAAACACTCCAGATCCTCCTTATAGTCGTCTGATGTTATGCAACTGTCTCCTTCATGGGCTGTCCCCTGAGCCCTCCTTTAAGATGTGAGTCTTCCCCAGGATTCTATCCTTTCTTCAGTGCTTTTGTTTATCTATACTCTACCTTGGAGAAACTTGCCCAATCTCATGATTTTAAATATTTCCTTTATGCTAATAACTCCCAAATCTGTTTTTCCAGTTCAGATCTCTCCCTTAAGCTTCTATGGAACACAGCCATCTGGTTTTCTCACATTTGTTTACATTACCACGTATATATATTGGCAGCAAGAAATCAGGAATCAGTCTCAGTTTCCCCCTCTCTTTCATCTCCCATGATCTACTGATCAATCAAATCCCACCAGTTCTGTCATCAGTTTATTCCCTCCTCACCATCCTTATGACCTAGGACTAGTTTCAGCCCTGACTGTTGCTCACCTGATTTATTACAATATTTCCTTAACTGATCACCCAGCTTCTAGGCTTGTACTCTCAAAAAACAGTCTTCCCTGCTAACCTGATTTCTCAAAAATGTAAATTACATCTCTGTCTAAAATCTGCATGCCCTTGATCTGGTGCTTCTGAAGAATTAAATTCAAGATTCGCAGCACAACATTTAAGGTCCCCACTATTTCTCCAGCTTCATCTCCAGCACCTCTCTGCCTTATAGCTAGTGAACTGCTATTATCCCCATAGAGACCTTGCTGGGCTTCCCAGGTGGTGCTGGTGGTAAAGAATCTGCCTGCCAATGCAGGAGACATAAGGCATTGGGTTTGAGCCCTGGGTTGGGAAGATCTCCTGGAGGAGGAAGTGGCAACCCACTCCAATATTCTTGCCTGGAGAATAGACAGAGGAGACTGGCGGGCTACAGTCCATAGGGTTGCAATGAGTCAGACATAACTGAAGAGACTTAGCACGCATGCACAGAGAGCTTGTATCCAGATGCCACATCTTTGCTCCCCCTATTTCCACCCCTGAAATGTTTTCTCCCCTGTCCCAACACCCATCAACTTAATACACCTGGCTAATTCCTTTAAGGGGCTTCCCTTGTGGCTCAGCTGGTAAAGAATCTGCCTGGAATGCGGGAGACCTGGGTTTGATCCCTGGGTTGGGAAGATTCCCTGGAGAAGGGAAAGGCTACCCACTCCAGTATTCTGGCCTGGAGAAATCCATGGACTATACAGTCGGGCACGACTGAGCAACTTTCACTTTCACTTTCAACTGCTTTAAGATTCAGCTCAGGCAGCTGCTACCTCCAGGAAATCCCCCCAACACCTTGTTTATGGTTGTATAGATTCCTCTTCTTTGGTCTCATAAGAGCATATAATTGTGCCTACCACATGGAATTAAATATAACTTATGTATAGGTTTTCCACATTCAACAGGCAAGCAGGGAACTTGCCTTTGGTAGTCTCAGTTTTTCCAGCACTCAGCATTATGTTTGTGCTTCACAAGATGACCTCTGAGTGAGTTAGTCAACTTACAAACAAATTAACTAACGAACGTAAAAAGATACGAGCAGCATGAGATGTCACAGGGCAGTGTATGATTACAATCCAAACAACCACTTAGAAACTTAGAAACAAATCGACCATTTTGGGCAGAAGTAATTTTGGACCAGGGAGAGGACAGAGCAGAATTGGAATTGACAATAGAAAATTAACAAAAGGTATGGATGTGGGAAAACTGATGACAGTAGAATCTCAACTACTAATTGATTCATTAGAAAAAATAAAAGAACGTTATCTAAAAATCATTTAGAAAACATTTCAAGATCAGGACTCTCCAGTCAAGAAACAAGGGTGGCTACAAACCCAGGGACTGTAGACTCAGCATGATTCCAAACACAGAGGAAATTCTAAAATGAAAAAGTGTAGATTAAGTGAAATCCCTCCATGCTGAATGTTAAAACTCCTCCCCCACCTTCAGCAGACCACCTGTAATGCTCAGTTTCAAAACTGCAGACCTTATACACTTCTTTCCACTCACCTCATCACTCCTGATCCTTTTCTCTTCCATTCTAGAAGGCGACTGGAGTCCCTGGTGGTCCAGTGATTAAGAATCTGTCTTCCAAAGCATGGGATCAAAGCATAGGGTTTGATCCCTAGTAGGGTAACTAGCAGGCTGAGACAAACAGCTTGTGTACCCCAGTGAAGACCCAGAACAGCCTAAAAAAAGAAAAAGAAAAGGGGATTGGAGAATTTTCTAGGAATAAACAATGGCATCAAAAACAACAAAACAGCTGGTCCCCTCCACTCACACTACTGTTTTTTTTTTTTTTTTTACTTTAGTGCCTCACTCATTCTATGATCAGAAAATTAAAGCTCACCAGATTAAAGAACGCCTCCAAAGTAAAATAGACCAAAATAAATAGGAAAAAGGGAACTTTGAAGAAACACAGAGAGAAGAAAGGAAGACAATCAAAAAGCTATACCAGAATCATCAAAGTCATAAGAATGGGATTACATTAAAAAGAACAAGCAGGGAACAAGGAAGAGTTCTTGGAAACCAAATATATGGTAGCTAAAATAAGAAGTTTCGATAGAAACACCAGAAGAAATGTTGATGAAATCTTCTAGATAGTGAAATAAAAAGACAAAGATGTAGAAATAGATAAGAAGAGATGGGGGAAAAATAGAGAATTCGTTCAAGGAGAAGAGTCTGACTAATAAGAGTACCATGAAGGGAGAACATACAAACAGAGGAGATAATCTTAGAAGTAATTCAATAAAATAACCAAAATGGAAGAATGGCTATCTAGATTCACTGGACACACTGAATACCCAGTGGATAGAAAATTCTCCTAACAGAGACAAAAAGTTCAGAAAGAAAAAAGAAATCCTGGTTTCTGACAAAAGATTGAGACTCAGCAAGGCACTGCAGAAGCCCTGGAAGATACAGGACAATGGAGCAAGGCCTTCAACATTCTGAGAATTTTATAGCCAGTTACAATGTTAATTAAGTAGCAGAGCAGAATTAAGATATTGTTAGAGAGGAAGGATAATGTACATTTTTACTCCTTTGTCATAAAATCACTGAGAGGATATGATCCAACCAAAAAAAGGAAAAAGCCAAAAATGAGGAGACCTGGGTATCAGGAAAGAGAAGATAGTACACAAGAGAAGGGTTAGGGAAGTTCTAGAAGAGAGTTATGCAGCATCCCTACAGAGCCCAGATTAGAGCAAGAAGACAGTGGCCTCCAGGAGGGGTTTCTCCAGGAAAATCAGGACAGGAGGGATACTTGATGTGCCTTTCTGAAAAACACTAGAGAAAAAGTGATTAAAACCCTCCCCCCCCCCAAAAAAAAAAACCCAACTAAACACTTTTTAAAATGAGGCAGCTTTTAATCACAGGAAGTTCAAAACAGTTTTACAATAAACCTAATATAACTATAGCATATTGTTTGTCCTGGGTGGCCTCACAATAAGACAAATACTGGACAGCAATTTAACCAAAACTTGTGTATATTGTATATGAGAGGTGGAGGTAGGGAAAGAGGGAATCTGGAATAATACAAAGGTGCTGAGTCTTTACCTTATTAGGAAGTCAAAAGATAAATCCTAAAATTGATCTAACAAGAAATAACAGCATAAGCATATTACTTAAAAATGTGGTGGTAACCCACCTCCCCCCTCAAAAAAAGGAATTAAAGGATGGATCTCAGGGGTAGAAAAGGATGGGGGAATGGACTCTTTTTCAATCTAAGCCTCATAATACTTAAAAAATTTTTATGTATTCAGTTCAGTTCAGTTCAGTTCAGTCGCTCAGTCGTGTCTGACTCTTCGTGACCCCATGAATCGCAGCACGCCAGGCCTCCCTGTCCATCACCATCTCCCGGAGTTCACTCAGACTCACGTCCATCAAGTCAGTGATGCCATCCAGCCATCTCATCCTCTGTCGTCCCCTTCTCCTCCTGCCCCCAATCCCCTCCCAGCATCAGAGTGTTTTCCAATGAGTCAACTCTTCGCATGAGGTGACCAAAGTACTGGAGTTTCAGCTTCAGCATCATTCCCTCCAAAGAAATCCCAGGGCTGATCTCCTTCAGAATGGACTGGTTGGATTACCTTGATCAAAAAGGGTATTTCCCACAAGTCTAGGAATTCAAACTTCTTGTTCTACCTCAACATTTTACTGGTCAACCATAGATGCATTCAATTAAGTGCATTCTGATAAGTATTTCAGGGTAGATACTTGAAGTGGCAAATTTCTAAAAATTCTAGTGTTGTAGCTGGTGTGTGAACAAGAAAAAGTAGTTGCCACCTGCCTATCTGGTACTGTTTCCCGATTTCTCTCTAGAAAAATATTAGTTCTTATTGTATTAGTTATCCTTCACTGTGTAACAAATGATCACAAAACTTTAGTGGCTTAAAACAACAAACATTTATTATCTTCAGTTTTTGTAGGCACTGTTACTTGCCCATCTGGTACTGTTTCCCAATTTCTCTCTAGAAAAATATTAGTTTTTATCATGTTAGTTGTCCATCACCATGTAACAAATGATCACAAAACTTTAGTGGCTTAAAACAACAAACATTTATTATCTTCAGTTTTTGTAGGCACTGTTACTTGCCCATCTGGTACTGTTTCCCAATTTCTCTCTAGAAAAATATTAGTTTTTATCATGTTAGTTGTCCATCACCATGTAACAAATGATCACAAAACTTTAGTGGCTTAAAACAACAAACATTTATTATCTTCAGTTTTTGTAGGCACTGTTACTTGCCCATCTGGTACTGTTTCCCAATTTCTCTCTAGAAAAATATTAGTTTTTATCATGTTAGTTGTCCATCACCATGTAACAAATGATCACAAAACTTAGTGGCTTAAACACAACAAACACATTATCTTCAGTTTTTTGGGTCAGCAGTTCAGGAACAGCTGAACTGGGGTGCATGACTTATTTCTCATGATGTTGCAATCAAGCCGAGAGCTTCAGTCATCTGAAGGCTTGCCTAGGCCTGGAGGCTCTGCTTCCAAGATGGCTAACTCACATGGCTATTGGCAGAAGGTCTCAGTTCCTTGATGGCTGTTCCTTTCCATGTGAGTCTCTCCACAGGTCTGCTGATGCGTCTTCTTAGCATGATGGATGGCTTCCCTCAGAGGGAGTGATTCAAGTCAGAGTACGGAGGAAGCCCGAATGCCTTTTAAGGCCTAGCCTCAATGGCTGTGTACCATCACTTTCACTTCATTCAATTTGTCCGAAACATGTTGCTAGACCCAGGGGAAGGAAATTAGGCTCCACTTCTTGAAGTGGGAAGTATCAAAGCATTTGTGTACATATTTTAAAACCACAACACCTATCAATGCTACATTAGGTTAGGAGGCTATCTGTAAATGATTTATTGAGGATCTAAATACAGCTCATCACTGTTCATTATGAAATCACTTTTAATGATCCTTTCCTCAATAACTAAGATATGGCCTAACTTCTCACCTCACTTCTTCTCTGCTCTGCAGTATTTTAAGTGCCTTGAGAACTGATGACATTTCTTAGTGTTTTTGTATCCCTGTATATCTATCACAGTGTTTAACATATTCACAAATTTATTCAATAGTATATATATGTATGTACGTGTGTATAGATGCTTTCAAATTGTGGTGCTGGAAAAGTCTCTTGAGACTGCAAGGAGATTAAACCAGTCAATCCTAAAGGAAATCAACCCTAAATATTCATCTGAAGGACTTATGCTAAAGCTGAGGCTTCAATACTTTGGCCACCAGATGTGAAGACCTGACTCATTGGGAAACACCCTGATGCTGGGAAATAGTAAAGGCAAAAGGAGAAGGGTGTGACAGAGGATGAGATGGTTAGATAGCATCACCAACTCAATGGATATCAATCTGAGCAAACTCTGGGAGATAGTGGAAGACAAAGGATACACAGTCCCTATGCACGTGTGTGTGTGTGTGTGTGTGTGTGTATAAAACCATCTTCTGAGGATACAATAATGAACAAGAAATAGTCATAGTTCTTGTTCTCTTAGAATTTATAGTCTCCTTGGGGAAAAGATACATTTAATTGCATTTAAATATTTGAGCACACTTATGAATGTACACTTACCAATTAAGTTACATTTTCTGATGGACAGGGATACAGTCTTAGAGGTGTATATAAAAAAGGAACAGGACTGTTCTGTTGTAGGCATAGAGAAAATAGATAGGAAGTTCAGCTGAAGGGGAATTTTGCCAGATGGGTGAACAAGAGTCAAAGGAGTGTAAAATATGGGTGTATGTTGGACTAACACACCAGTACTTATAAATATTTATTGAATTGAATCAAACTGAGGTGCCTTTTTTCTTCTTTGCCTCTTCTTCTCTTCTTTACTTCTTGATGTCAGAGGTGAAATACTCTGGTATGGACAGACTAGTTAGACCAGAATAATTGCACCTGAGTGGGAGAAGGGACTAACCCTGCTCAGTCCACCTTCCTTGTTTATTGTCTAACTGCAATTTCCAGTTATATTTGGAAAAAAACAGAATAGAATATTCACACAATGTCCGTAAGATTTTTTCCCAGGAAATTCGAAGACATCTTTTATATTTTGTAATATTTTAATTTCCTAACAAAATTTTTGGTAGTTAAATTTACTTAAATTTGAACTTCATATGCATACATAGGATATACCTATTGAAATTCAAACATCAGAGCCGCTGGATGAGATGACAGCAAATGGAGTCGGGAATGCGACTGATTCTGTTGAAACAACTACAAATTCTCTCCAGGAATAATGCTGAGAAGAGGTACAGCAATGTGGATCTGTACCACACAATTTGAGGTCATTACTACTCTTAAATAATTTAAAATGACACTATTGAATACTTGGGGCTTCCCTGGTGGCTCAGTGGTAAAGATTCTGCCTGCTAGTGCAGGAGATGCAAGAGACATGGGTTTGATCCCAGAGTTTGGAAAAGCCCCTGGAGGAGGAAATGGAAACCCATACAGTATTCTTGCCAGAGTAAGATACGATTGAGCATGCACACATGTATTAATAGCTTAGAGGCACACTGTTATTTAATACTCATGACATCCCTATGAGATAGGTAAAACATTATACTCATTTTACCGAGATTTTTGAAAGATTCATTTGTCCAAAAGCACAGAAATCTTATAGACAGTTCTATCAGGTTTCACATTCCTTACTCAGTCTACTTCATCATCTTTATCTTGTGCCCCTCATCTCCACAACCCATCCCTTCCGGTCTCATTGGCCTTCTCTCTGTTCCAAGAAATGAGCCAAGCCCCTTTCACCTCCAAAATCACTGCAGATGGTGACTGCAGCCATGAAATTAAAAGACGCTTACTCCTTGGAAGGAAAGTTATGACCAACCTAGATAGCATATTGAAAAGCAGAGACATTACTTTGCCAACAAAGGTCCGTCTAGTCAAGGCTATGGTTTTTCCAGTGGTCATGTGTGGATGTGAGAGTTGGACTGTGAAGAAGGCTGAGCGCCGAAGAATTGATGCTTTTGAACTGTGGTGTTGGAGAAGACTCTTGAGAGTCCCTTGGACTGCAAGGAGATCCAACCAGTCCATTCTAAAGGAGATCAGCCTGGGTGTTCTTTGGAAGGAATGATGCTAAAGCTGAAACTCCAGTACTTTGGCCACCTCATGTGAAGAGTTGACTCATTGGAAAAGACTCTGATGCTGGGAGGGATTGGGGGCAGGAGGAAAAGGGGACGACAGAGGGTGAGATGGCTCTGTCATCGGTGGATGGCATCACCGACTCGATGGACATGAGTTTGAGTGAACTCAGGGAGGTGGTGATGGACAGGGAGGCCTGGCGTGCTGCGATTCATGGGGTTGCAAAGAGTCAGACACGACTGAGCGACTGAACTGAACTGAACAGCATTTATTACACTTTGAAATCTTTTTTTTTTTAATCTTCCTACCAGATCAAATCCTTAGTACTTCATTCACTGAATGAAGAAATAAATCAATAGCTTACTCCTTCTGTACCTGGAGATCCTAGATAGTATTGTGTTATACCAACAGGTATACATCGAAAAGCCATAAGCGCTACTTAGAGAAATATGTATATTCTCTATTTTACTCTCATATTAATTTATTACATTTCTTTAGTGGTTCCAGGACAGGATGACTTAAAAACACCAAGGCTTCTCAGGGGACAGCGCCCTGCTCTACCCAGGCCGACCAGCAGGGGACGGTGTAGGTGGAGGTCTCCTTCCGCGGGCTCCGGCGCCCTAGACGCAGAAGTTGGAGAAGTGCAGTGAAGAGGCGGAGCCAACCGGAAGGGGCGGGGTCACCTGCGAACCTGCCCTTCCAGGGAGGCTCTTCTCCCTCGCCCCGCCCCTTCCCCCGCCCGGGCGGCCATGGCCATTCCCGGCATCCCCTATGAGCGACGGCTTCTCATCATGGCGGACCCTAGAGATAAGGCGCTTCAGGACTACCGCAAGAAACTGCTGGAGCACAAAGAGATTGACGGCCGTCTCAAGGAGTGTGAGTGCACCTTTCTTTCCACGTAATCTCGTACCTGGACCCGCTTCTGTCTCTGCCGAAGCGGAGGCCTTTTGCCGAGTTCGGCAACCGAGTCCCGGGGATGAGAAGGCCTCAGTCCAGGGACAAGGCGCTTTGTCATTCCGCCCAGTACTTGGGAAGCCGAGCCTTTTCGGGGTTGGAAATGATCTAGTCTGGTCCAGGTGACATACAGAACATCCCCAGTTCTGAGATAAAAGTGGAAAATGACCCGACAAAGAGTGGGGAAGAAGTTGGTCAGAGATGTTTCCCAGGTTGAAGTGCAAGGAGTGCAGTATTGGTGGAGCCCCGGAACCCGGAGCGCGGAAAAGACTTGAGTCAAAGAAGCTCAAGCAAGAGATGAGATTCTAGGGGGATTGGCTTGTTAGTGGAGTAGAAAACCGAACATGGGGTTTAAGGGATAAGGCGTATCAGTCAGAGTAGCCCTTTTCATCTTTACTCGTGTTTTGAATTGTACTGCATTAATTACACACGTTTCCCTTACCTCCTGAACTAAATAAAAGAGTTGCATTTTTTTCTTAATGCACCGTCACCGACGTAATAAATGAAAACCTTAACCATACTTCTGTGGAGCTTTATTTAGGTTAAAAAGCCAGAGGGTAACAGTGCATGTAAATAGATGAAGTGAGGAGGGTCTAACTCTTATTCGGATTTGTAATCTCAGATTCGGAAATGTCAGAAGGTCAATATCTGTTAAGAATGTTACCTAAAAGGTGCTCAAAGAAGTAAGTATTGCCGATCAAGAAAATAAAAATACGTGCTTTCTCTGTAATATTTCGTTTTGAAACATGTCATCTACAAACAGCATTGTTACTTTTGTGTGGTTTGATTCAGTGGATATAAAATATATGTAAAGTGAAACAGACAAAAATTAAGATTTGGTGGCTTAAACTCGCGAAGATTACTTAATTCAAAATGTTCAAATTATATTATTTCAGTAAGGGAACAATTAAAAGAACTTACCAAGCAGTATGAAAAGTCTGAAAATGATCTGAAGGCTCTACAAAGTGTTGGGCAGGTAGGTAATGGAGTTCGGGATGTAGAGGGTGATGGTGATTTATTTTTTTAAGCTCTTGGCAAAAAATAATGCTCTCTTTTTTCTTTATTAGATTGTGGGTGAAGTACTTAAGCAGTTAACTGAAGAAAAATGTAAGTGTATTAGATTGTTAGTAAAGAGAAAAAGAGCAGGGTTACCTCCTTTCTGTCACCAGCTTTGAATGCTTATTGCTTAAATGATTATAATGAAGGTGGATGATATTCTTGCATAGACTGAGTTTTCTTTCAACTCTTGTCTTTTGGAGAACAGAAATAAAACTCAACGTGCCATCAATGTGGATATATTTAGTTTTTACTTTCTATGTTTCAATTTGTTTTTTCATTTCTTTTTTCCCCTTTAGTCATTGTTAAAGCTACAAATGGACCGAGATATGTTGTGGGTTGTCGTCGACAGGTAACATTTTATATTTGTATAGTGCTTCATAATTGACAAAAGTGCTTTGAGATAAGTTATTTAATTTTCCAGGTAGGCAAGTTAGAAATTATGCCCATAACTCCCGAAGGTGGCTTGTTCAGATATAGCTAATTATTAGCAAAGCCTAAACTCAAACCATGGGAGAAGGCAATGGCACCCCACTCCAGTACCCTTGCCTGGAAAATCCCATGGATGGGGGAGCCTGGTAGGCTGGGGTCCATGGGATCGCTAAGAGTCAGACATGACTGAGCAACTTCACTTTCATGCACTGGAGAAGGAAATGGCAGCCCATTCCATTGTTCTTGCCTGGAGGATTCCAGGGACGGGAGAGCCTGGTGGGCTGCCGTCTTGGGGTCGCACAGAGTCGGACACGACTGAAGCAACTTAGCAGCAGCAGCAAACTCAAACCATGGATTTGACTCCTGATGAAAGCTCAGCCGTGTCCGACTGTTTGCAACCCCATGGACTATACTGGCTATGGAATTCTCCAGGCCAGAATACTGGAGTAGGTAGCCTTTCCTTTCTCCAGGGGATCTTCCCAACCCAGGGATTGAACCCAGGTGTTCCGCATTGCAGGCGGATTCTTACCAGCTGAACTGTCCTGGTAGTCTACTTTTCTGCTTGATTGCATTAGCTCAGTCAACTCTACACACAGAGAAATCAAAGAATCTTAGAACTGAAAAATAATCAGATTATTTTATTTTAATGTCTCTTTTTGAAGAAGACTTAAAAGTATTAAACCTTATAAATTGCATTTTAAACATTCAGAAATATTACTTATCAACTTTACTATAGGTTGAATTGATTTTGTGTGAATTGGTTTAGATTAGAATAAGCAAATGGCAACCCACTCCAGTGTTCTTGCCTGGAGAATCCCAGGGACCGCGGAGCCTGGTGGGCTGCCATCTATGGGGTCACACAGAGTCGGACACGACTGAAGTGACTTAGCAGCAGCAGAATAAGCAAATTGAGATAACTCCAAGTTTTATTTTGCAGTCAAAAACTGACAAATAGATTTGAATTATTTAGTAACCACTGAAGCCAATGTATGTACTACTCTATTCTTTAGGAAATGCCTTTAGCAGATTTTTAAAAACTCATTGGAAGACCTTTCTCTGAGTATTTGTTATATCAGGTTCAGGTTTTAAAACATTGACCCGACATGGCTATAGAATGGAATTTTACCCAGGGACAAGGTTCAGTCTTAAGATTTTGCTTACATATAAGTGGGATGATATTTTCTAAATCAAAATTTTAGATGCCTAATCCTATAAAGAATATTTATGTCCCTTTCAGGACCCTTTGGATGCCAGAAGTTGGCATTTACAGATATTTCATGATTATATGAGGGCAATAGAGCATTTGAATGCTGAAAAATATTAGAAAGCCCAGAGTATATATTGCCTATAGATATAAATGAAATAACTTCTTATTGATCTCTGTTTAAGCTCTTGTTTCAAGTACAGTAGTCCCTCATCCGTGGGGGATATGTTCCAAGACTCCCAGTGGATGCCTGAAACCTAGGCATGTAACCAAACCTATATGTGCTGTATTTTTTCCTATACCTACATACTTATTATGATAAAGTTTCCATTTATAAATAAGGGAGGGGGAACTACTGTATCTGGGAAATACTTTTAGTTTAATCCATTATATTAAACCTAGTATTTACTTTGCTCCCACTTCAAGTTGCTCTATCTTATCCAACTCTTCGCAACTCTGTGGACTGTTGCCCTCCTCTGCCCGTGAAATTTTCTAGGCAAGAAAACTTAAGTGAGGTGCCATTTCCTCCTCCAGGGGATCTTCTGACCCAGGGATTGAATCCATGTCTCCTGCATTTCTCTCCTGCACTGGCAGGCAGATTCTTTACTATTGAGCCACCAGGGAAGCCTCCCACTTCATTTTAACTGGCACTAAATCCTAAACCAAGCACTCTCTGCAAAATTCTGTGAAAAGTGTTCAGTAATTTGTGTGATTCTGAAATTGTATTAACAAGCAGTTTTCTAAACTATTGAAAAGTAACTCTTTTTGACAAACAGCCTGAGCATGATTGAATCTCTTTGGATAGATTCTATCCAGTTCTACCCAAATAAGTTACACTGCCTAAATATGCCAATAAATTATTTAGTATGATTCAACTTAACATAAAATATGTTTACCGTGGTGTCTGACATGTAGCAAAGGCATAAATGAAGGTTGCTGGGATTTTTTTTATTCTTTAGAATTTTACTAAATCTCTAGAGGGAAACAGTGCATTTCTCCCTTATCTACTGTGATCATAGAGTATGTCCTTCTCAAAACCATAGTTTTTAAAATAAATTTAATGGACGTACTTGTAAGATGCTTTCCTTTCTTTCTTCACAAATGTTCACTAAGGAATCTGTATATATACTTTGCTACCAGTTTCCAAAGTCAAAAGTCAGTGCCTAAATCAAAATGATGAGCAAAACTATTAAATAGTGAGCCTTTGAAAGTAAAATATTGCAGTCAGTTCCTGCTTCAAAAACAAAGTCGTTGCCTCCTCAAATTTTGTGTATTAGGGGTTTCACAGTGAGACTGCACAAAAGGGCACTTTTTTAAGAGGCAGAACTCCATGTTGTTTATAATCTAATATTAGTGTTCTCTCTGAAGGGTAAAAATGATTATTTGGCTTCTAACTATGCTCTTGTTAGACTGTTATACCCCCTTTCAAGTGTTTATGTGACACTTTCTGTTTTATAAAATTAGCTTGACAAAAGTAAGCTGAAGCCAGGAACAAGAGTTGCTTTGGATATGACTACACTAACTATCATGAGGTAGGTATCTTATACTATTTAGTTAACCTTTTATTGTCATGGAGGGAAGATTTTATCCAAAATAGATGCTTCCTGAGATCACTGAATATTTTGCCACTTTTCTGCTTTTATTAATTTCAGATTAGTTTAAACATGATTTTATAAGATCTCCTACACGTTCTTGTATAAGCAAATCATTTATACTCTTTGTAGGCTGAGACAAAATACATCTTTTAAAAGAAAAGTACACACTTTATCATTACAGATATTTGCCAAGAGAAGTGGATCCATTGGTTTACAACATGTCTCATGAGGACCCTGGGAATGTTTCTTATTCTGAGATTGGAGGGCTATCAGAACAGATTCGGGAATTAAGAGAGGTTGGTAGTGTATGCTTTGTTCTCTGAACTTACCAAGGAATAGTACTGGTTTTAAAATGCCTGAAGGCCAGAGCCTGTGGTGTCTGGGTCTCTGGAGCCTGAGCGGCAGTCGGGAGGCTGAGAGGCAGATGGCAGCGCTACCAGCTCCTCTCCCTGCCCTACCTCTGTCCTAGTGGCCACGCCCTACCTGTGTGGTGGTAGGTGGGCTGTCTGTTAAGACGCATCATGTACATTTGTATCAAAAATAAATAAGTGACCATGAAAAAGAAATACTGAAGGAAGGGAGAGGATGTAAAATTACTTTGTCCAAATAATGTTTACTGAATATTATATAAATAGTATTTTTGCTGAGAGAAAAATAGCTCTGAAGCTCTAGCTATAAAAATTACAGGTTTTTGTAATTTGGAGATAATTTGATGTTAGAAAAATCTTACCCTTTTTTTTTTTTATGACAAAGAAGGGGAAAAAAACTAAGAATAATTGACATATACTGAATATGTTGAATAATGGATATAATCCAATGCTCATGCCATCTGTTAGTTTGATTATCTTGTAATTTACTTGGGTTGGAGCACATTTGGATGGTGTGTGTAATGTAGTTTTTTCCCATAACCTCGTTATACTATTATCCTTATAATAGAGTAAGTTATCTGTGTCTTACATATTTTATTTTGTTAAAACTGTTTACTGTCATTTAAGAAAAATACTGGCTTTGGATGGCTTAAATGGTGTGCTGTTGTCCATGGGGTCGTAAAGAATGGGGCACAGCTTAGCGACTGGATAACAGAAACAATTAAGTTCTTAGGTGAAGAATCAAATCAGGATTGCCTTGCTTCACAGCACAGATAGCTTCTTAACACTTCTCTTTTAAGCAGATTAAATTGTCGTATTGATTTCATCCTAATTTAGGATGGAGATACTCAGGAATGAATTTGGTTAGTCAGAAAAGCTTACATTATCTGATTTCAGCACTTTAAATTTCCTCGAACTCTTATTAAAGGTACAGATTCATAAGCTCTCTGCATGGTTTTGATGTAACGGATTAGGGGTAGAATCCACAGGAATTAGCATTGAAACAAGCATTCTGGGGGCCTTGCGTTACTGTCCAGTGGTTAAGACTCTGTACTCCCAGTGCTGGGACCCTGGGTTCCAGTCCTGGTTGGGAAACTGAAATCCTATGTGCCTCATGGTGTGGCCTAAAACGCAAAAATAAGCAAGCATTCCAGATGATTATGAAACCAAGCTTTTTTATTTTTTTTTTAAACCATACTTGAGGAAGCACTGGCTTAAGCATAAATAAAAGCCTGTTATTTTCACTTAGTAGTTAATGAAAGGGCAGAGAGAGAACTGGTGGTTCATGAAACACTGAAATCTTTTACAGTGGTTTGCTGCATCAGCCATAGGAGCAGAATCTCTCTCTGTGTCTTCTCCTCTCTCTCACACACACACATACACACACACCACAGACATGCAATCCGTTTTCCATCTGCAGACAGTTGAGAATATTAGTTACACATACACACCATGGACATCTGTAGACAGTTGAGAATATTAATTAAACACACACACACACAGTCCATGAACATGCAGTCCCCCTTTCCATCTGCAGACAGTTGAGAATATTAATTGCCCACAATTTTGGTATGTCTTAATCATACCTTGGAGAAGGCAATGGCACCCCACTCCAGTACTCTTGCCTGAAAAATCCCATGGACGGAGGAGCCTGGTAGGCTCACTTTCATGCATTGGAGGAGGAAATGGCAACCCACTCCAGAATTCTTGCCTGGAGAATCCCAGGGACAGGGGAGCCTGGTGGGCTGCCGTCTATGGGGTCACACAGAGTTGGACACGACTGAAGTGACTTAGCAGCAGTAGCAGCAGCAATCATACCTTAAGTGCAAAACTACTCAAAAAAGTTTCTCTCTCAAGTTACTGGTAAACAGTGGCAGACTTCATTTTCGGGGGCTCCAAAATCACTGCAAATGGTGACCACAGCCATGAAATTAAAAGACACTTGCTCCTTGGGAAAAAAGTTATGACCGACCTAGACAGCCTATTAAAAAACAGAGACATTGCTTTGCCAACAAAGGTCCATCTAGTCAAAGCTATGGTTTTTCCAGTAGTCATATATGGATGTAAGAGTTGGACTGTGAAGAAGGCTGAGAGCTGAAGAATTGATGCTTTTGAACTGTGGTGTTGGAGAAGACTCAAGAGTCCCTTGGACTGTAAGGAGATCCAACCAGTCCATCCTAAAGGAAATGAGTCCTGAATGTTCATTGGAAGGACTGATGTTGAAGCTGAAACTCTCAATACTTTGGCCACCTGATGTGAAGAGCTAACTCATTGGAAAAGACCCTGATGCTGGGAAAGATTGAAGGCGGGAGGAGAAGGGGATGACAGAGCATGAGATGGTCGAATGGCATCACCAACTCATTGGGCATGAGTTTGAGTAAACTCCAGGAGTTGGTGATGGACAGGGAGGCCTGGCATGCTGCAGTCCATAGGGTTGCAAAGAGTCGGACATGACTGAGCGACTGAACTGAACTAGTTACTCGGACTGAAGAGTTTAAATTGGACAGTCAAATCCTCACCTTTTTGGTCCCTCACTTTGCTTTCTTTGAATCAGTCTTAGGGCATTGAGCTGACTGTGGCTCAATAGCAAGGAGAGATAAGGGAAAGCCTTCCTCAGTGATCAATGCGAAGAAATAGAGGAAAACAACAGAATGGGAAGGACTAGAGATCTCTTCAAGAAAAATAGAGATACCAAGGAACATTTCATGCAAAGATGAGCACAGTAAAGGACAGAAATGGTATGGACCTAACAGAAGCAAAAGATACTAAGAAGAGGTGGCAAGAATACAAGAAAGAAGTATACAAAAAAGACCTTCATGACCCAGATAACCACGATGGTGTGATCACTCACTTAGAGCCAGACATCCTAGAATGCAAAGTCAAGTGGGCCTTAGGAAGCACCACTACGAACAAAGCTAGTGGAGGTGATGGAATTCCAGTTGAGCTATTTCAAATCCTAAAAGATGATGCTGTGAAAGTGCTGCACTCAATATGCCAGCAAATTTGGAAAACTCAGCAGTGGCCACAGGACTGGAAAAGATCAGTTTTCATTCCAGTCCCAAAGAAAGGCAATGCCAAAGAATGTTCAAACTACTGCACAATTGCATTCATCTCACACACTAGTAAAATAATGCTCAAAATTTCCCAAGCCAGGCTTCAACAGTATGTGACCCAAGAACTTCCAGATGTTCAAGCTGGATTTAGAAAAGGCAGAAGAACCAGAGATCAAATTGCTAACATCCTCTGGATCATCGAGAAAGCAAGAGAGTTCCAGAAAGACATCTACTTCTGCTTTATTGGCTATGCCAAAGCCTTTGACTCTGTGGATCACAACAAACTGTAGAAAATTCTGAAAGAGATGGGAATACCAGACCACTTGACCTGCCTCCTGAGAAATCTGTATGCAGGTCAAAAAGCAACAGTTAGAACTGGACATGGAACAACAGACTGCTTCCAAATCAGGAAAGGACGTCAAGGCTGTATATTGTCACTGTGCTTATTTAACTTATGTGCAGAGTGCATCATGTGAAATGCCTGGGCTGGATGAAGCACAAGCTGGAATCAAGATTGCTGGGAGGAATATCAATAACCTCAGATATGCAGATGGCACCACCCTTATGGCTG
>NW_011494606.1:7513791-7520672 GCF_000754665.1 Bison bison bison
AATCAGGAAAGGACGTCAAGGCTGTATATTGTCACTGTGCTTATTTAACTTATGTGCAGAGTGCATCATGTGAAATGCTGGGCTGGATGAAGCACAAGCTGGAATCAAGATTGCTGGGAGGAATATCAATAACCTCAGATATGCAGATGGCACCACCCTTATGGCGGAAAGCGAAGAAAAACTAAAGAGCTTCTTGAAGGAGAAAGAGCAGAGTGAAAAAGTTGGCTTAAAACTCAATATTCAGAAAACTAAGATTATGGCACCCTGTCCCATCACTTCATGGCAAATGGATGTGGAAACAGTGAGAGACTTTATTTTGGGGGGCTCCAAAATCACTGCAGATGGTGACTTCAGCCATGAAATTAAAAGACGTTTGATCCTTGAAAGAAAAGCTATGACCTACCTAAACAGCCTGTTAAAAATCAAAGACGTTACTTTACCAACAAAGGTCCGTCTGTTCAAAGCTATGGTTTTTCCAGTAGTCATGTATGGATGTGAGAGTTGGAATGTGAAGAAAGCTGAGCACTGAAGAATTGATGCTTTTGAACTGTGGTGTTGGAGAAGACTCAAGAGTCCCTTGGACTGCAAAGAGATCCAACCAGTCCATCCTAAAGGAAATCAGTCCTGAATGTTCATTGGAAGGACTGATGTTGAAGCTGAAACTCCCAATACTTTGGCCACCTGATGTGAAGAGCTAACTCATTGGAAAAGACCCTGATGCTAGGAAAGATTGAAAGCGGGAGGAGAAGGGTATGACAAAGCATGAGTTGGTTGGATGGCATCAACAGTGCAATGGATATGAGTTTAAGAAAGCTCCAGGAGTTGGTGATGGACAGGGAAGCCTGGCATGCAGCAGTCCATGGGGTCGCAAAAAGTCGGACACAACTGAGCAACTGAACTGAATTAGAACATTAAGAGCAGAACTTATGGTTTTATTAAGACTATGACAAATGGCAACCTAAGAAAATTTTAAATAACATTTCTTTCAGTGGCAATTTTATCATTATTTTTGTTGTATTCAAATGCAAAATAGTGTGGATCTTTTTGGGATTTTTTTGCTTAACTGATTTCTTGTATAATTTTTTTGTTGATGCAGAGGTTATATTCAGTGAAATTATAAATGTACAAGTTTTTAAATGTACAGCTCAAGTATGTTTTGACAGGTTATATGCCTGTGCAACCATCACTTCTGTTAAGGGTGTGGTTATTTTAACAAGTGTGTTAAATAAGTAGTACAAATTACCACATGCTTTTTTTACAAAATGAGTATTTTTATGTATTTATTTGACTGTCCTCATCTTAATTGTAGCATGCAAGATCTAATTCCCCAGCCCAGCCTTCTGCATTGGGAGTGTGGAGTCTTAGGCACTGGACCACCAGGGAAGTTCTGCCACATGCTTTTTAATTAATTTTTAAAATATGTTAAGCTCTTTAGATTTAAGAGATATCATCTGCCTGATAAAAGACCTCTAATATAAATGGTTTTGTATAGCACCTAATTCTAGATCTTTTATGAATTATGCATGTACGTAATAGCTCATATTGTACTTAAAATATTTGAAAGTATGTTAAAATGTTAACTAACTGTTTAAGAACCTGTAACTTCTTTTCCAGGTAATAGAATTACCTCTTACAAACCCAGAATTATTCCAGCGTGTAGGAATAATACCTCCAAAAGGCTGTTTGTTATATGGACCACCAGGTTGGTATTAAGCTTCATCTGTCTCAGTATGAATCAATGAATAAAACAATAAGATGGAAATATTTAATGTTGCCATTTCAGCCTTCATTCTGTTCAGAGTAAGGAAGCAACTGGAGATGTGTGTCTATAATTTTATTAGGCTTGCTTAGTCTTACGTTTCATAAGTATATATCTTAACATGTTGTGTGATTCTAGCCAGTTTTCCCATGTGGTTCACAGACCCATGGGTATCCCAGAGATACTTTCAGGGCATCTGCAAGGTCAGAACTTACTCTTGTAATACTAAGATGTCAACACAGTGAAAAAGGCAGCTAACATCTGTGTTGATGGTACAAGGCTGCTCATGATGTAGCATGAATCAGTTAAGTCAGTGGCACAAAATGTTACAATAGTCATTGTCTTTGTGGCCATTCAACATGTGCAGTATGAAAAGAGGCCAGTTTCACTTTAAAATGTCCTTGATTAACTGGTAAAAATATGAACTTTTGATCCTTGAATAATGTCTTGTATTTTGTGAGGAAATGGAAAATAAAGTACTTCTGTTGCGTTCTTAATAGGATAGATATCTCCAGGAAAACCATTTGTGCTGTTATACAGTTGCCTGCTGAATTCGCTGCTTTTCACAGAGTGCCATTTTACTTGAAAGAAAAATTTACAATTAATTATCAGACTGGTTATTGGTAACCTTGCAAATATTTTTTAAAAAATGAAGTTAGCCAATCATGTTAAACAACTGACCCCATCTGTAACCATTGATAAAATTGGAACTTTTCACATGAAAATTTTTGAAAACTTTATATCTGGTACTATGAGCTTGACAACTTTTCCAGTGTGTTAATACAGGACAGGATGAGATTGGTGATGGTATTAGCAAATGTGATTTTTTAAATATTGTATAATGGAAAATGCCAGTATTTGGAAGATTTTAATAACCCACTGAATCAGTAGTTTCCAAATAGCCAATACTTACTATTACAATATCATACCAAAGTAAAGATCCACTCAGTGTGCAGTATAGACTAATGGATTTTAATATGCAAGTTTCCATCATAGTTTGTTAGTACGTAGGGTTTGGTATATTTCTAGAGTTATGTATTTGGTTGGCTTAAAATAAAATTAGAAAGGATATTTTGAATAAAATGGAAATTCTGTTCAGGACTTAGCCTCCTTTTGCAAAATTTACTATTCAAAGGATTACATTCTTAAAAGCTTTTGAAAATTTATCTTATTTTCCCTCAAATTTATATTACTTTTCAAAAATTACTTCTTTTTTTATTCCCAGGTACAGGAAAAACACTCTTGGCACGAGCTGTGGCTAGCCAGCTGGATTGCAATTTCTTAAAGGTAAAGGGAAGATTCTTTGTGTAGTTGTTGAAATTAAATTTGAATTGTCTTATGTTTACCTTGATGTTTTTCCTTTAATCAGGTTGTATCTAGTTCTATAGTAGACAAGTACATTGGTGAAAGTGCTCGTTTGATCAGAGAAATGTTTAATTATGCCAGGGACCATCAGCCATGCATCATTTTTATGGATGAAATAGATGCTATTGGTAAGAATAACAGTTTTTAAAATTTATTTTAAACTTTACTTGAAAGTGTTAGGAAAACTTTTTTTAATCTAAAAGAAAATTTTCCATCTCTTTTCACCTCTAATTGCAACTTCTGTGAAGTAGCAAGATGAACGTTACTGTTTTTTGATTCTTAAAGTTTAACCAATCTTAATAAATAAACTTTAACATTGAGAAAATGAGAAACATACCAAAATCAATTCTATCAGTATAATTTTTGTTAATTAATTTTCATCTTAATACTTGAAACCCTAGAACTATCATTTTCATATTGTTTTCTTAAATGATGCTTAAAGAGGAAGAGTAACACATAAGTTTCCATATCATTATTTCAGGTGGTCGCCGGTTTTCTGAGGGTACTTCAGCTGATAGAGAGATTCAGAGAACTTTAATGGAGGTAATATTTGGTAAAAGTGGTTTAGAAGAAAATCAGTATTTATAAAATGAATAAGTATACATTGGATATTTGAAAGTCAAAATATGTACAATGGTTTAAATGAAGAATGCACTTACATATGAACTTAGAAAATATTGCCAGGAATGAGCACTTTTCTCTGGCACAGTCTCTAGTAAGAAAATGAGTCCTAGAAAACAATAGGGATATCCACAGATTTTCATTTGATTTATTGCTGGCTGTACTGTTCTGTTTTTTGAGCAGACTGGCCATTTAATATTTAAATTGTATATTGTATTTATGTTGTGAATGTGATCTTGTATTAGTTTTATAAAGATACTTTACAAGTGGCAAATATATTAAAACTGATAACAGTAAATGAGTTGTGATTATGTCTTAGGCTATTCTGAAAATTACTAATACTTTCCTCTATTGTTGACAACGAAAGAAAGCTAAAATTGTTTTGATTATTGAAGATGGATGCTGGGATATTGAAATGTTTATTAAAGCTTTTTCCCACTCTTAAGTTCTGTGAAAGTGATGGCAAGATTTTAAACACATTTTCCAACTTCTGTAAATAGATAGGTAGCATAGGTAATACATTGTCAGTTTGTGTCTTAGTGGGGATATTGGAAAACTGTTTTTTATAAATGTTTCTGGTCTGCTCAGAATATACACAGTAGTTCAAAATTAGTTGTAGAGTCTTTTAGAAGCCTTAAATTGAATTATTTTTAAAGCAACACATGCTAGTTTTATTCATGTAGCTGATATGTTATTAGCTAACATTTTGGGAATGTTAGACATGTTGACATGAAGAAATAGACATATTGTTAGATTAGCTTTGTTTTAAAGATGTTATTGAATGCAGTTTTTTCCAGCATTTACTCAAGAAGATTTTAGAAATCGAAGGAAATATATTAGGTGTCTCAGTATTTCTATGTATAATAGAATTATTTGAAAAGATATTTAATGGATTTATTATCAGATTTGTAGAAAATCATTGTGTCCAGTTATACTAATGTAAATTTTATATCTGGCATACCATAAGCACTTGAAACGTTAGTTATTATTTTTATTTTAAAATTAATTCTATCAAAAAATTCGAACATTGGAAATCAGAGCCACATAGTTTAGTTTCATAATTTTTGATTAGATGGATGCCTTCAGATTTATTAGACCTAGTCTGAAAGCTGTAGAAAGGTATATAGTTAAATAATCTATCTTGGAACTTTTAGCATGAAAGATATATCCCTTTATGTAAGAAAAAAATATTCCATCAAATGATCATTCTGTACCTCATATATCTATCTGTAAGCAATACATTTCATGGCTTTAGGCATATAAAAGTTCTGTCTTGAGTTTTTTAATGGTTGGGATATTTTATAAAATGTATCTTTGATTTATATTCACAAATACATTCTTAGCTACTGAATCAAATGGATGGATTTGATACTCTGCATAGAGTTAAAATGATCATGGCTACTAACAGACCAGATACACTGGATCCTGCTTTGCTTCGTCCAGGCAGATTAGATAGAAAAATACGTGAGTTAAATTTCTTTGCCTGTTGTCCATTTCTCTTCGTCTATGTCTATTCTCTATCCCAAACCTCCTCCTCACCCCCTACTCTATTTAACAAAGAAAAAACCTGACTGTAATAGAATTTTTTATAATTTTCTGATTTTCAGATATTGATTTACCAAACGAACAAGCAAGGTTAGATATATTGAAAATCCATGCAGGTCCCATTACAAAGCATGGTGAAATAGGTAAGGAAATAACTTATTTTTTATATATTCACATTTCGTAACCGTGAAGCAAAATACTACTGGATATTACCGATAGTCTACCAAATTGAGTTTTAGATTCAGGAAACACGGTGGTCTTGAATTCAGCTAATAGTTATTGAGCATCTGCTCTATGCTGAGTTGTTCTAAGTGCCTAGGATATAGCAATGAACAAAACAGACACGTTCCTGCCATCATATGACTTGTCAGGAGAGACAGGTGAAGTGAGTAAAATATTCACTTGACTCTTGAGCAACGTGGGATTGAACTGTGTGGATCGGCTTATATGGGGATCTTTTTCTCTAGCAAATGCTGTAGTACTACCTGACTGGCTTTGGTTGAATAAACAGATGCAGAATCATGGATATGGAAGGCTGACTATAAGTCATGCACAGATTTTCGATTATGCAGAGAGCTAATGCGTATACCCTTTGTGTTCTTCAGAGTCAGCAGTCTAGTATGTTCAGTTCAGTTCAGTTGATCAGTCATGTCTGACTCCTTGCGAGCCCATGGACTGTAGCACACCAGGCTTCCCTGTCTATCACCAACTCCTGGAGCTTACTCAAACTCATGTCCATCAAGTCAGTGAAGCCATCTAAGCATCTCATCCTCTGTCATCCCCTTCTCCTCCCGCCTTCAATTTTTCCCAGCATCAGGGTCTTTTCCAATGAGTCAGTTCTTCGCATAAGGAGGCCAAAGTATTGGAGTGTCAGCTTTAGCTTCAGTCCTTCAAATGAATATTCAGGACTGATTTCCTTTAGGATAGACTGGTTGGATCTCCGTGCAGTCCAAGGGACTCTCGAGTCTTCTCCAACACCACAGTTGAAAAGCATCAATTCTTCGGCACTCAGCTTTCTTTATAGTCCAACTCTCACATCCATACATGACTACTGGAAAAATCATAGCCTTGACTAGACGGACCTTTGTTGGTAAAGTAATGTCTTTGCTTTTTAACAGGCTGTTTAGGCTGGTCATAGCTTTTCTTCCAAGGAGCAAGTGTCTTAATTTCATGGCTGCAGTCGCCATCTGCAGTGATTTTGGAGCCCAAAAAAATAAAGTCTGTCACTGTTTCCACTGTTCGCACATCCATTTGCCATGAAGTGATGGGACTGGATGCCATAATTTTACTTTTCTGATTGTTGAGTTTTAAGCCAACGTTTTCACTCTGCTCTTTCACTTTCATCAAGAGGCTCTTTAGTTTTTCTTTGCTTTCTGCCATAAGCGTGGTGCCATCTGCATATCTGAGGTTATTGATATTTCTCCCAGCAATCTTTATTCCAGCTTGTGCTTCATCCAGCCCAGCATTTCACATGATGCACTCTGCATGTAAGTTAAATAAGCACAGTGACAATATACAGCCTTGACGTCCTTTCCTGATTTGGAAGCAGTCTGTTGTTCCATGTCCAGTTCTAACTGTTGCTTCTTGACCT
>NW_011494606.1:7520772-7531758 GCF_000754665.1 Bison bison bison
AATTCCATCACCTCCACTAGCTTTGTTCATAGTGATGCTTTCTAAGGCCCACTTGACTTTGCATTCTAGGATGTCTGGCTCTAAGTGAGTGATCACACCATCGTGGTTATCTGGGTCATGAAGGTCTTTTTTGTATAGTTCTTCTGTGTATTCTTGCCTCCTCCTCTTAGTATCTTTTGCTTCTGTTAGTTCCATACCATTTCTGTCCTTTATTGTGCTCATCTTTGCATGAAAATGTTCTCTTGGTATCTAATTTTCTTGAAGAGATCTCTAGTATTTCTGATTGTATTGTTTTCCTCTATTTCTTTGCATTGATCACTGAAGAAGCCTTTCTTACCTCTCCTTGCTTTTCTTTGGAACTCTGGATTCAAATGGGTGTATCTTTCCTTTTCTCCTTTGCCTTTAGCTTTTCTTCTTTTCTCAGCTATTTGTAAGGTCTTCTGAGACAACCATTTTGCCTTTTTGCATTTCTTTTTCTTGGGGATGGTCCTGATCTCTGCCTCCTGTACAATGTCACGAACCTCCGTCCATAGTTCTTCAGGTACTCTATCAGATATAATCCCTTAAATCTATTTGTCACTTCCACTGTATATTTGTAAGGGATTTGATTTAGATCATACCTGAATGGCCTGGTGTTTTTCTCTACTTTCTTCAATTTAAGTCTGAATTTGGCAATAAGCAGTTCATGACCTGGGCCACAGTCAGCTCCTGGTCTTGTTTTTGCCGACTGTATAGAGCTTCTCCATCTTTTGCTGCAAAGAATATAATCAATCTGATTTTGGTATTGACCATCTGGTGATGTCCATGTGTAAAGTCTTCTCTTGTGTTTTTGAAAGAGGGTGTTTTCTAAGACCAGTGTTTTCTCTTGGCAAAACTCTGTTAGCCTTTGACCTGCTTCATTTTGTACTCCAAAGCCAAATTGGCCTATTATTCCAGGTATCTCTTGACTTCCTACTTTTGCTTTTCAGTCCCCTAAAATGAAAAGGACATCTTTTTTGATGTTAGTTCTAGAAGGTCTTGTAGGTCTTCATAGAACCGGTCAACTTCAGCTTCTTCAGCAGCATTGGTCGGGGCAGAGACTTGAATTACTGTGATAAAAGAGATCATTCTGTCGTCTTTGAGATTGCACCCAAGTACTGCATTTTGCACTTTTTGGTTGACCATGAGGGCTACTCCATTTCTTCTAAGGGATTCCTGCCCACAGCAGTAGATATAATGGTCATCTGAGTTAAATTCACCCATTCCAGTCCATTTTAGATCACTGATTCCTAAAATGTTGATATTCACTTTTGCCATCTCCTGTTTGACCACTTCCAATTTGCCTTGATTCGTAGACCTAACATTCCAGGTTCCTATGCAGTATTGCTCTTTACACTTTCAGACTTGACTTCCATCATCAATCACATCCACAACTGGGTGTGTTGTTTTTGTTTTGGCTCCGTCTCTTCATTCTTTCTGGAGTTATTTCTCCACTGATCTCCAGTAGCATATTGGGTACCTACCGACCTGGGGAGTTCATCTTTCAGTGTCCTATCCTTTTGCCTTTTCATACTGTTCATGGGGTTCCCTTCTCCAGTGGACCATGTTTTGTCAGAACTCTCCACCATGACCCGTCCATCTTAGGTGGCCGGTACACTCATGTGTCATAGTTCTTTGATTTAGACAAGGCTGTGGTCCAGATCAGTTTGATTAGTTTTCTGTGATTGTGGTTTTCATTCTGTTGCGCTCTGCTGGATAAGGACAAAGGCTTATGGAAACTTCCTGATGGCAGAGACTGACTGAGGGGGAAACTGGTTCTTGTTCTGATGGGTGGAACAAGCCCTGGGACAATGCTCAGTAAATTTTTAATCCAATTTTCTGTTGATGGGCTGTGTTCCCTCCCTGCTGGCTGGCCACACTATAGTGGAGGTAATGAAGGTGGTGGTGACCTCCTTCAAAAGGTCCTGTGCACGCTCTGCTGCACTCAGTGTCCCCGACCCCACAGCAGCCACCGCCGACCCATGCCTCTGCCAGAGACTCCTGGACACTCGTGGGCAAGTCTGGGGCAGTTTCTTGTTGGGTCACTGCTCCTTTGTCCTGGGTCCTGGTGCGCACAAGGTTTTGTTTGTGCCCTCCAAGAGTCTGTTTCCCCAGTTGTGTGTAAGTTCTGGCGGCTTTATAGTGGGGTTAATGGTGACCTCCTCCAAGAAGGCTTATGCCATACCCAGATCTGCTGCACTCAGAGCCCCTGTCTCTGTGGCAGGCCACTGCTGACCTGTACCTCCACAGGAGACGCACAGACACTGTTCTGGCTCAATCTCTGTGGGGTCTCTGGGTCCTGGTGCATACAAGGTATGTTTGAGCCCTCCAAGCGTCTCTGGTTGTATGCGATTTGATTCTAAACGCAGTTTTGCCCCTCCTACCGTCTTGCTGGGGCTTCTCCTTTGCCCTTGGACGTGGGGTGTCTTTTTGGTGGAAACCAGCATTCTCCTGTCAACAGTTGTTCAGCAGTGAGTTGTAATTTTGGAGTTCTTGCAGAAGATGAGCGTACGTCCTTCTACTCTGCCATCTTGACTTGCCTAATAAATAGTTACTGGATGATGATAAGTAGTATGGAGAAAAATAAAGCAAGAAAAGGGGAATAGGTAATGTCAGGAGCAGGTATGAACATGTATACAGTTTTGAATGGAGGTAGGGAGGGGGAAGCATAGGGAAGGCCTTACCAAAGTGATTTTTAAGTAGTGACCTAGAAGAATATTTGGGGAAAGATCATGCAGAAGGATCATCAAGTAAGAAGACCTTGAAGTAGATGCATTCCTGGGCCAGCATTGAGATCAGAGTGTCTGTGGCAGAGTCAGTGGGACAGTAGCAAGTGAAGTGGGCTTCCCTGGTGGCTCAGCAGTAAGAATCTGCCTACTATGCAGGAGAGGTGGGTTTGATCCCTGGGTTGCGGAGATTCCCCTGGAGAAGGGCATGGCAACGCACTCCAGTGTTCTTGCCTGGGAAATCCCATAGACAGAGGAGCCTGGGGGGCTACAGTCCTTAGGGTTGCAAAGAGTTAGACACAACTGAAGTGACTTTGCAGCAGCAGCAAGTGAAATAAATCATAGAAGTAATGGGAATCAGATTGTGTAAAGCCTTACTGAGGCCACTGAGTAGGAACTCTGGCTTTTGTTTTTAGTGGTATGGATACCATTGGAGGATTGTGAGCAGAGGAATAAAATGACCTTTTTATTATTTAACCTTCTGTTGCAGAAAATTAGAAATACATAAAAGTAGAGATGAGTATAATCTTATCAAGTATTAATTCCCCAGCTTCAGTAATTAACTCTTGGCCAATCTTGTTTCATCTGTAATCTCTTCTACCTCTTAATTTCCCTTTGGCTTTTTAAATTCCAGGCATTATATCATTTGTAAATTTTTCAAATTTCACTTACCTTAATTAAGATCATTCTGGCTACAACTAGAGGGACAAGGATATAAACAAGAGGATCAATAACGTTATTTCAGTAATGCAGGCAAAAGATGATGGTGGCTTGGTTTAAGGAGGCAGCAGCATCTTTTGTACTAATG
This sequence comes from Bison bison bison, assembly GCF_000754665.1. Classification (NCBI taxonomy): domain Eukaryota; kingdom Metazoa; phylum Chordata; class Mammalia; order Artiodactyla; family Bovidae; genus Bison; species Bison bison. The sequence goes on from NW_011494606.1 coordinate 7,524,325, forward strand.
TGATTCTGGACATATTTTTAAGATAGAGGTCATAGGACTTGCTAATGAATCAGATGTAGAGTGTGAGCTAAAGAGAAGAACCAGGAATGACATAGGTTTTTGATTCATGCAACTGGACAAATGGAATTGCCATCAATTAAATTTGAGGTAAGACGGGAAAGATTAAGTTTTAGAGGGAGAATGAAGAATTTTATTCTGGCAGTATTTAATCTGAGATGCCAGTTAGATAGCCAAATAAAGATGTTGATTAGTAATTCTTGGTGCATCAGTAGTTCATTGGAGAGGTCTGTGCTGGAGCCAGAAATATGGGTAATGTCAGCATAAAAATGGTTCTAAGGAAGTGACCATGGATAGAGAAGGGTTTTAAAAACTGAGCTAATTGCAGCATTAAGAAGTTGAGAGGAAAAACCATCAAAGGAGACTGAGAAAGGATAGTCACAGAGGTAGGAATTAACCAGGAGCTGGTGGTATCCTGGAAGATAAATGAAGAAATTATTTTAAGGAGGGACTAATTTCCTGTCAAATGCTGACAGTGGGCCTGATAAGAAGAGTTCTGAGATTGATTTACTAGGTGAGGATCATTGGTGATCTCAAGAAAAGAAATTGGAGTGAGAGCCTTATGCAGATGGATGTCAGAGAGATGAGGACATGAGGCATTGAGTTTAGACACTTCTTTTAGGACTTCTTTAGCAAAGGGGAGAAGACACGGAGGTGCAGCAGAAATGGAGAATAGGAACTGGGGGAGTTTTCTTTAAGATGGAGGAATTTACAACACTTTTTTTTTTTTTTTTTTTGCTGATGATAATGATCTAGGAGAGAGAGATAAGTGAAGACTAATTGATGAATTGTCTATGTGATTTCAAATAGAGATTCACGTATTCTAGATTGCCTGACAAGGATGTCTTATCACAGATTTTCACATTGTAGTAGCCTTTGTTGCCTCTTTTCTTCCTATCCTTCATCAAGTCTATAATTGCTTACCCTAATCAGCAGCTCTTCAAGTCTCATATGGACAGAAAGGTCATGTAGCTATTACTGATATCATAGATCTCACCACTTGTAGCTTTCACAGAAACCAGAAAATGTAGCCAATAGTCATGCTAGCATTTAAAATTGTGTGTGGTAAAATGATGTCTGATGACTTATTTTTGGTGTAGTTTGTATTTATTTTAATGATTCAATTCCATTGTGGTTACAGTTGGTTTTGAATGTTCTGAATTTGTTCAAATTAGATACTTGGTTACAGTTCTAGAGTCATAACTTGACAGATACGTGAAGTTCACATGTGTTTAATTGTGTCTCTGTGTACAAACAGGTTAAGATGCTTTCAGATCTTGATTGTTTCTTGGTTTTAGAGTTTTAGAAGTACGTTTATTTCTGCTTGGTGCTGGTTTACTTAACAGAAGTATTGCTTTTAGTTGTTGATATTGTGGAATATTGACACAGATGTTGCCTAGCTGACTTATTTCAAAGCAAGCTCTTAAGTTAAATTTTCTATATGGTCATAAATCAAGTAAAGGTCTACTGTAACTATTTTTTTTTACAACTAATTTCCAGTATTTTTCTTAAACAGATTATGAAGCAATTGTGAAGCTTTCAGATGGCTTTAATGGAGCAGACCTAAGAAATGTTTGTACTGAAGCAGGTAAGGCTTTAAAGTACAGTTTTTACTCTTGATTTTGATTTGTTTAATTTACTAAAAATGTGCTTGTGTTTGTCCAGATGCAGAGCCTGGACTTTGCAAGGTTTTGAGTGCTTGTTATTTTCTGGGAATTGATTCCAAGAAGTAGGAGAGAACAGGGCAAGTGAGATGCGAAGAGGGAAGGCTGTTACAAGGGTACATCGCTAAAGTAACTGTTGTAGGCAGGAGGTGTTTGATTCTGATGAAGCTTCAGAGAAACATACAGAATTCTTTCCAGGATTGTCTGGCTGAAATACGGGAGACCAGAGCATTTATTTACCAGCTCTTATCCTCTATTCCTCCATGGGATGAGATCCCCTTGGGAAGGTTAACTTCTTGGCACTTACAGATGCCTCTGGGTAGGGTATGGAAAAACATGCATGTGATAGCATGCTGTCCCCCTGGAGTAAGTCTGAGACCGTTCAGAACTGCCACGCCTGCAGAAACTCAGCCGGGCCAGCACTGGGGGTCACTCCATCCACTGCAAAATGGTTGACAGGCCTTCTGACACTGGTCAGCCAGTAGTTCAGTTTCAAAGCTGGATTTATGAGTTTTGTGTTCATGCAGTTTGTGGAAATGTAGTAGTTTTTTAGTATGATTTTCTCTGTGAATTGTGTGATTTTTATTTCTGGTACCAAGTGGCTTTAAAACCCTATAGAGTCACTTAGATTTGTCCTCCACACAAAATTTTTAATTAAAATTAATATCTACAGTATATTTTAGACTTTCATAGGTTGCATATGAACAGTTTTTAAGTATTACAATATGTGATTTCCTTTTGTTTTCATTTTACCTTTAGCCTTATTTTTACGTTTCTTGTAAATTCACCAGTGTTTAAGGAGGCTGCTCAGACATGCTTCTCCATAGGAGTATCTTCGGGTATACTGTGAATTAGTATCTAGATCAAAATCTGCAGGTCCAGAAACTCTGAGTAGAAGTCACAGTTAATCATGCTCACAAAGACTTACTAATAAGCCAAAATATTGAGGTAAACTCAGTAACCTACACTAAAAGCAAACCAAAAGTGAAGTCGCTCAGTCATGTCAGACTCTTTGGAACCCCATGGACTCTAGCCTACCAGGCTCCTCCGTCTATGGAATTTTCCAGGCCAGAGTACTAGAGTGGGTTGCCATTTCCTTCTCCAGGGTATCTTCCCAACACAGGGATCGAACCTGAGTCTCCCACATTGCAGGCAGATACTTTACCAACTGAGCCACCAGGGAAGCCCACAACTTAAATTATGATTCATTCTCCTTTCAGAATCTACATTGGACCAAATTATTGGAAGATTATTTTGGTGAAACTGAAATCCAAACAAAAGCAGTATCATAATCTTAAAAGCTGATACCATTAAGTTATATTCTTTCCCCCACATTTTTTAAAGTTTATTTTTAGCTGTTTCCCAATAAAGAACTGTAACTTGTGTGTGGATTAAAATTTAAGCTTTTTATGCTTCTCATATGGAGACAAACTGAATTTCTTTGGTTTTCTTTTTATTCAGCTTCAAATTTTTTTTGTTAACATATCTTTCTGTGAGTTAAACTATATTTAATTCAATTATAGTTGTCTTTTTCCATTCAGATCCTGAGATTATCTTTCTTTTTGAGAATGTATCTCAGATTCACTCATTCACTAAAAATTATTTGGAAACAGTAATATGCACAGGGTTTGGAAAAATAGCTTGCCTAATTAAATTACAGCCTTCTAAACAGGTTTTAAAACTTCACTATTAAAAAAACTAGTCATTTCCATTCACCTAATTTCTGAGGATAGCACCGAATAACTATTGCCAAGATTTCTTATATAGAAATCTTAAAAGGGAAGACAGGAAGCAACCCTTGAAATTTTCTATTGCAATCCAGTCATTTAATGTTAGTGAAAATTCAGTATAAGCAGATTCTCAGTGAAAATAGTAGTAGGATTCATTTATTTAGTAGATTATTTTACCAGTTTTAACTTATTATGAAATTAGGTTTGTCTAAAAATCTGGGACCTACATCTATGACACAATTAACGTTTTTTAAAAACACATACAAACCTTTACCTCCTTGTCAAGTAGTATTTGATAAGTAACGTGTCAAAATTTGAAAGCAAAAATTGAATTGTGGTATTTGAATTGTGAAAGTCATATTATCAATTTGTACATGAAAAAGGTAAATTTTCTTATATGAATATGCCATTGGCTTTTGTTAAAGCCCACTATTGACTTTAATTCTTATTCTCTAAGTTTTTGATTATTAACAAGGAAAAGATATCAAAATTACTGGAGTTGTTTTGTGTTTTCCCAAACCATAGATGGGAGAAGGCAATGGCAACCCACTCCAGTACTCTTGCCTGGAAAATCCCATGGACAGAGGAGCCTGGTAGGCTGCAGTCCACGGGGTCACAAAGAGTCGGACACGACTGAGCTACTTCCCTTTTACTTTTCACTTTCATGCATTGGAGAAGGAAATGGCAACCCACTCCAGTGTTCTTGCCTAGAGAATCCCAGGGATAGAGGAGCCTGGTGGGCTGCCGTCTTTGGGGTCGCACAGTCGGACACGACCGACTCGACTTAGTAGCAGCAGCAAACCATACATGTGCTTCCTCCTTCCAGGGGATTGCTGCATGTAGAGTTAGGAAAGAGCTGCCTAAAATGTGTATGTATGTATTGTTGATAGTTGGGTTTTGTTCACTGGCTGACTGGTGACTCAGACGGTAAAGCATCTGTCTGCAATGCAGGAGACCTGGGTTCTATCCCTGGGTTGGGAAGATCCCCTGAAGAAGGAAATGGCACCCCACTCCAGTACTCTTGCCTGGAGAATCCCATGGACGGAGGAGCCTGGTAGGCTACAGTCCATGGGGTTGCAAAGAGTCGGACACGACTGAGTGACTTCTCTTTTACTTTCACTTTTGTTTTTTCAAGATGCCATTGGATACAGGGACTATGTGAGCTGGAGTTAAGTATCCAGATAATTTTCTCATTGTTTCCTAATTTTTGGTTTGGAAAATAATGCTCACTATAGCTATGGAAATTAGTTGAACAATGATAGTGGTTTTTAACAAATTGGAACTGCTTGCTGAGAAGTAGTACCTCTGGGTTCCTTCACATTTATTCCATAGAATAATATTACATTATTTACTTTTCTTTTAAAGGTTTTTAAATTGAGATATAGGTTTAATTGATATATAAACTAAATTAACATTTAGTCTCATGTGTACAACATAATGATTATTTGTATATATTATGAATGACCACCACAGAAAGTCTAGTTAACATTCTGTCATCACACATAGAAAAATATTTTTCTTGTGATCTACTGTTAGCAACTTTCAAATATAAAATGCAGTGTTAATAAGTATAGTTACCATGCTGTACATCTCCAGGACTTACTTTTTTAAGTGGAAGTTTGTACCTTTTGACCACCTTCACCCATTTCACTTACCCTTCTTCGTTATTTTATAATAAATAATCACATATTAAATATAGCTTCATTATTTTATAATAAATAATCACATATTAAATATAGCAGTCATGTTGTTTTATTCTCCACAGGTATGTTTGCAATTCGTGCCGATCATGATTTTGTAGTACAGGAAGACTTCATGAAAGCAGTCAGGAAAGTGGCTGATTCTAAGAAGCTAGAGTCTAAATTGGACTACAAACCTGTTTAATTTACTGTAAGGTTTTTGATGGCTGCATGACATCTACTGGCTTAATTTTAAAAAAGTTAAGGAAAATAATGTATTGGCAATGATCTCATTAATAGCATATGAATAAAAATGTGTATGAATAACATTGTAAAAATTAGTAATTCAGTAATTCTGCTTTTAAGAAGTACAGAGGAAATTTGTATGTTTGTTAATGTTGCATTTATTGCAGCAGAAGTCAGAAGAGTATGTTGAAGCTTTTTGTATTTGCTGTGTGAGTATTTTGTAAAACCTTGAAAATGGTTTGACATAGTAGTACCAGGGAGCATTTCTTATGACTTATTTTATATCACTTGTTTTCCTCATCCTAAAAAGTTTAATAAAATCTGTTTAATTTAGTTCTCCTACAAATATTCTTGTCTTTTATAAGACTACATTTACAATGGTCTATTAGGTTCTTTAGTAAGTATAATAAACTAATAACCAAGATGAAGTTGTATTTAGATTGTAGATTTTTGAACTTTAAAACAGTACCTACACTCAGTGTTCAAGACCATTTTATTACATGTAACATAGGTGTGTATGTGTGTGTGTGAGAGAGAGAGTCTATATCTGTATATCCCTCCTTCCAGAAAGTATTTATTTCTTTGCCTACTATGATTAGGCTGTATGATAGTTGATTGATATAGTACATGCACATCCATACCTTTTTTTTAAGATTATGATTAAAAGTAATGTTTGCTATTAAATGTGACTTGGTTTTCTTGATTTTTGTAAGATGATAATTTCCTTTTGAGGAGGTTTGTACACTCTTCTCAGAAAAATTTACACATAGGTACACACAATTTTGCATATATTAAAACTTACAAGATGTATTATTTCCCAAGCTCACCCATGGACTCCATAGGTATCTATGGATACCAGGCTCAGAGTGTCTGATGTAGGGGATGTTGATGTCAGAAGTGTTCAAAACAAAAGTTCTGTTACCTATACACAATTCTTTCTCATATTATGTGGCAATTAAAGCTTTAACAAATTACAATAGGAAATCATCATTGGGCATCAATTAAGATTATGTTATTAAAGGTGCAGTTAAAAAAAAGAAACTGTCTTCAGTTTAGTAAACACTGAAGAAGTGAGTATGACTCAGGTAAGTATAAAATCATTCTTCTAATAAAAAACTTGCTAGCAGAGTAATATGTACCTTTTTATAACTAAAAGAGAACTGTTTATAGATAGTGATAAAGAAAATGGAGCCCTCAAACTAGCCATTTAATACTCAAAATTAAACAGTTCTATTTCTGTATATATTTAGCGTGTTTCATAAATATGACTATAAAAAGTAATAGGATGTCAGGTTTCGGTCAGATATCAATGTGCTCTTTTTTATTCTTTCCATTGTAATTCGCAGTTCAGTTATTGAATGATTTTCTCACTTTTTTACTTTAGTGGGGGGGGGGTGGAGTTTTTAAAAGAGTAAGTTTGGTGTACAAATCTTGAATGTTTTAAGTGTGGGTTCTTCCACTAATTTTCTTAATTTTCATCTGTTTAAAAAACAAAAAAGATACCATTATCTCCCTAGGCCCAGAGAAAGTGTTATATACCTGAACTTTATAAACAATATAGTATTAACTGATTCAAACTCCTTTTAAAAAGATATCGAAAGCCATGTAGTTTATAGTTTACTAAAACGTTGAAGTCTAATCTTAAAATTAAAGAGACCTTCAGTATTATGTACAAATTAGTGAGCTATCAATTTTTCTTATTTAAGATTTTTTCTTGATAGTTTCCAATTGTCGTATTCCCAAGTATTGTTAAAAGTACACCGTTTCGATTTGCTTAAAAGTGATAGTGTTTCATTCTCTGTGTAGCATTACATAATTTTCAGGTGAACTCTTCATTACTTTTTTGGTTATAACCTCACCACAGATTGCGCAGGATTCTCAATAGAGGAGAAGACTATAGTTTCCTTTCGTATGCCAGTTTATGGTGGCTAGGATGTCTTCCCGGTTCTTACACCAAAGTAGGGATTTGCGTTGATTCCAGAAAGGGCATTGTCGTTTCAGATTATCCCACTGCCTTTCCCAGGACAGTCCTTCCTTCTCCCTCCTGCGGCAGCCCCA
>NW_011494606.1:7532037-7532804 GCF_000754665.1 Bison bison bison
CGGAGCTTTCACCTACTGGTACCCCTGTTGCCTCCTGAGGGCGTCTCGGGACCCCGGGGCGGAGTCTCTCGCTCCGGGGCCGTCTGCCCCGACCATGGCTCCGGGAGTTCCTCTTCCCCTCCGAAAACGCCGGGGCCGGGTCTGGTCTACTTACTTCAGTCCTTTCTTCCCCAGATTCGGCGTCGAGGACTTACTTGAAGTAAGGTAACCCTTTTATTGCCAAAGCAATGCAAGGGTATGTTTTTAATCTCATTTTGAGGGGTAATCTTTGGTGTCATCGATTGACTTGTGGGACACATGAGCCCACGTGTGGAATTGATGTGGGGCCTGAACTTGGAAGTGTGCCTTCAACAAGTTTCCAGAAGCAGTTGGTTTGTTTTGATTTGATTTGATTTTTGGTGTTCTTGAGGCAAGCCGTGATCATCAGAGTAAAATGGCACGAAACTAGCTCATTTGAATCTGAAAACTTCAGTCAAAAAACTTGCCCTTTGGAGGGAAATTAATATGGGGATTCTTTATAACTTGGTCTCCTGATTTCTAACTCGGGGTTCTTTTTATCCCATCTTACATCTTCCCTCCCTAACGTTTGTATTGAGTTTTCCCCCATCTATTCCTAGTTTAAAATTCTTTATGGTATTGCTGCTGCTAAGTCAGTGTCCGACTCTGTGCGACCCCATAGACGGCAGCCCACCAGGCTCCCCCATCCCTGGGATTCTCCAGGCAAGAACACTGGAGTGGGTTGCCATTTCCTTCTCCAATGCATGAAA
>NW_011494606.1:7532904-7533208 GCF_000754665.1 Bison bison bison
AGATATAATGGTCATCTGAGTTAAATGCACCCATTCCAGTCCATTTTAGTTCGCTGATTCCTAGAATGTCAATGTTCACTCTTGCTATCTCCTGTTTGACCAATTTGCCTTGATTCATGGACCTAACATTCCAGGTTCCTATGCATTATTGCTCTTTACAGCATCTTCAAGGCTGTGTATTGTCACCCTGCTTATTTAATTTCTATGCAGAGTACATCATGAGAAATGCTGGCCTGGAAGAAACACAAGCTGGAATCAAGATTGCCGGGAGAAATATCAATAACATCAGATATGCAGATGACAC
>NW_011494606.1:7533308-7540854 GCF_000754665.1 Bison bison bison
ACCCCATAGACGGCAGCCCACCAGGCTCCCCCATCCCTGGGATTCTCCAGGCAAGAACACTGGAGTGGGTTGCCATTTCCTTCTCCAATGCATGAAAGTGAAAAGTGAAAGTGAAGTCGCTCAGTCGTGTCTGACCCTAAGCGACCCCATGGACTGCAGCTTTCCAGGCTCCTCCATCCATGGGATTGTCCAGGCAGGAGTACTGGAGTGGGGTGCCATTGCCTTCTCCGCTTTATGGTATTGGAGACTACTAAATTAGAAATTTTCTGAAGACAAAATGCGCTCTAGTAGTCTCAAGAAAGAAATGTTAAATTTCTACTTTTAAGAGATCATTCAGTTTATGGCAGGTATTCATTCTATTGAATGTCTTCTTTTGTGGTTGGTTCACTTTTTTTGATTTGGGGGATCATTGCTTGTGATAATAATCCTTGAGAATTTCATGTTTTAGGAGATTCAAATAGAAAAAAAAAAGTAGAATTTAGGTTAGGTTAAAAATGATTTTATACTTTTTTCTTTTATATGGAATAATGTGAATGAAGAGTATGCTTTTATATCCTTGAAATGATTCAGTAATTTCAACACTAGGCAACCTTAGAAATAATGTAGAGCTTTCCCACTTTTAAGATGAAGAAATAGTAGCTTACTAAGAATAAATGGTATTCCTAGTGCACCTTGGTCTCCTTGTTCTCAGTTCATTGTCCTTTTAAATACACCTCAATTCTTCCCTGTTCTCGTCTTAATAGTTCCAGTTTAAAATGTTTACAGACTTTGCATCTAATCTCTTATTGAATAATAATATATCTTATCCTTGCAAAGATTGTAAAATTCTTAGGAATACAGCTAGCTTCTTTCCTGCTTGCTGCTTTTCTTTTGTTGGAGAGAAGTAATACTTAACCCTAGTACATAATGATATTCATATCATCCACTGAAAGCCAGTTCGTTCCTTATTCTGTAGCATTGGATGTTTGTTATCTCTCAGTTACAAGTGACAGAAACCAGAGGAGCTTAAGCAACAGAGAAAAGAAGTAACAAAATCCAGAAAGTTTGGAGTGCAAACTGGTCTCAGAGACTTGACTAGATGGTATTAAAAATGCAGCAGTACAGCCCCTGCCTTTCATTAATGCCTGTCTCTATTTTCTGTCAAGATCTGTTCTTTTTCTTGGGCTTCTCCACAGGTATCAAGTTTGACCATCAGTTGCTTGAGGGTCAGACCCTTAGAGCATTCACATTAAGGGGGGAAAGGCACTTTTCTCTAAGCTTTAGTGTTCAAAATCTAGTGGATTGGCTTATCCTTGGGATCAGTCAGGAGAGCCAGGAAGGGGTGAATATAGTGAGGGATCCAGTCTAGGTCACATACTTCTGGGCTGAGGGGACTGAAGTTTATCATTGGTAGTCCTCCCACCAAGATGATAGGAGCATTTCACAGAAGATGGAAGATGCTTTCTGGCCAGACAGAACTGTAAATAATCGTAAATAGGGCATCTAGTTAATTACACATGGTAAAGTGACTAATTGGAGAAGGCAATGGCAACCCACTCCATTACTCTTGCCTGGAGAATCCCATGGACGGAGGAACCTCGTAGGCTACAGTCCATGGTGTCGCTAAGAATCGGACACAACTGAGCGACTTCACTTTCACTTTTCACTTTTCATGCATTGGAGAAGGAAAAGTGACTAATAAAACAATGTTAATTTTTAAATTTCCAGTGAAATATGTAAAGTGGCAGATGTTCTTACACAATTATGGTGACCAGCCAGCATAATTTTTTCCACATAGGAAGCACTCCCAATCACATTCCAGTCTTGCTTAAGTAAAAAAGAAATTCAAGTACAGTAATTTCAGTGAAGACTGTTAATGATTGATGTAATCAGGATATGATAACTTTATGATCCTGTCACCTCTATAAAAATTTTTACCTCCAAGTTTCTTGAAATACTGGATAGAGCACTCTTCCCAGAATGGTTGCTAGCAAAAATTTAGGTCAGCTTGCAAAAAGATTGTCATTCCTTTAAAATTGCTGTAATTTCATGTTGTTTTGAGGATGAAGTTCAAACCCTAATGTCATCAGCATGGTCCTGTGTGAACTGGCATCACCTGCCTCTCTTAATCATGTTATGAGCAACTCTTCCCCTTGCTCCATTCGGGCCCTATCTATAGTCACCTTCTCTCCGTTTCTGGAATGCTTCTATGTTTTTCCCCCTACCTTAGGAGCTTTAAGCTACAATTTTCCCCTGCCATGACTGCCAGCACATTCCCCTTGCCCTCTTCTGATTAACTATTTATTTTTGGGCTAGATCCCACATGAGGCATCATTTCTTCTGAGAAGCTTTCCCTGATTTTGCCAGTTCCTCGTGTCCACTCTCCCATCTCCAGAGGAGTTCGATCCCCAGGTTTCTAAGCTTCTGTAGCACTTGCTGGACTTCCCCAGTGGCTCAGCTTTAAAGAATCTGACTGCACTGTAGGGTACTCAGGTTTGATTACTGGATTGGGAGGATTTCCTGGAGGAAGAAATGGCAACCTGCTGCAGTATTCTTGCCTGCGAAATCCCATGGACAGAGGAGCCTGGTGGGCTAGAGGAGTCCATGAGGTCACAGAGTTGGGAACTACTGAGTGACTAAACAACAAGAGTAGGATCACTCAAGGAACTTTTAAAAAATAACCAAGGCTGGACTCCTTTTCTGAGTTAATTGGTTTAAGATGGAACTAGATAATTCCAGTGGCAGTTAGGTTTAGAAATAACTGATTTGGAAGCATCTTACTTAAATACTTCTTTGTTTTTCCATATCCTCCCAACCCTCTCATTTTTAAAGTAAAAATTGCTTTTGGTCCTTTGGTTTAAGCAGAGCTTGAGCTAGGCCAGAAGGAAAGAGCTTACTCTGAAGAGGATCTTTTTTGGGGGCAGGGAGCGGTGAGAGAAACTATAATACTACTTTTTCTGTTTTGTGAAGTGTCCCAGCTCAGGTATAGTATTCTAATTTTTTTTTTCCTTAACTGCCCCAACCTGTTGTTTAAACAGTCCTCTTGGTATTTGTAAACATTATGTTTCAACCAGCCTAAGTTGGTACATTTATTTGTTTATTGGTCTTTGAACATTTTTATAGCATTTTTTCTGTCCCCTAAGTGTGATTTTATAGGTCATGTAATTGCATTTGCTTGAGAAGTAAGAAGAGAGCCTGAAAGATGTTTTAATATGTGGTATCTTATAGCTCATATTGATTGAAGGATTTTCACTTGTGAATTCCCATCAGAAGCATGGTGTGTTTCACAATTAAGGATATTTTGGCTTAACTGGCTTGCTTTGGTTTGAGAAACATAGTTGGACTGCTCGGCTAATCAGCAGAGTTTGGGAAATTGATTCTACTAATTATAGGAGTAACTCAAAATACATCATATCAGTTATAATGAGAGTCTGCCTTATTAATACTACCATCTCTAAAGAGATGAATTTTTGAAACAATGTGGGCAGGCTGAGATTAAGATTGAGTGTGATATATATGCAAGACTTGGTTATTAGATACATGTTCAGACAGATACATGTCTGGTAGAGCAAGACTGTGAGCATAAATGACTTTCAAAGTCCTGATCTAAAGGCAGAGTTGGTAGACAAGGCAAGTTTAAGATTTGTTCTGTAGGTAGTAATCAGGCTAGATAAAGAAGGTAAACTTCTGAGATCAGGATCTGATGCTGGCACCAGGAAATGCTCCAAATGAAATTTTCTATGAGAAAAGACATTCTAGGTTTCAAAGGAACCATGCCTGTTACAGCAAGTCATATAACAGGTGAATAAGAGTAATTTTTATCTGTCCAGTGAATAGGAGTAATTTTTCATTCTCTTCTATACAGCTTGCTTCTTACTCCTTTATTATCTCTTCTATAAATACAGTATATGTGTTCTATCAAATACAACCTTATGAGAAGCTCAAAATTTATTTGAAGCCTCTTGTTTCACTTAAAAATTCGTATAAATTTTGAATTCTATTCATATGGTCATGTTTGTTTTAACATGAATGTTCTAAGTTAGTGGTCAGTGAAAATATTTTTTTCCTCGGGGGAGGGGGGTGGGGGGTGGAATTTATGATAAAATTGACACCAGAAAGAAGCACATGTTTATCCTGTGGCTTTAAGTGCCATCAGGTATATTGCCTCATAGTCCCTAGAATATATGTACACCACTTCTCTATATATGGTCCTCTTTTTTTCTTCTTTTGTCACACATAATGTAGAAATTTCAGTTTTGGTAAATTCAAACGTACATATTTCTTTAATCACATCCTTTCTCACAACTCTGACAAGTTTTTTCAGGAATATAAGGCTGCTAGAGAATCTTTAAAAAAAAAAAAAGCGATCCATAGAGTCTAGTGCCATGAATCTCCTCAATGCATATTCTGTATAGGTACTGTGCTCAATGGTTAAGGGTTCTGTGACTAAAATGACAAGAGTATTTGACTTGTTTAACATTTTTTCAATATAAGAAGGTTATAATATATTGGTAAGTTATAAAAGCAGATAAACATTCAGTTTGTAGAGTTTGATTACATTTGCCCCTCTACTGGCTTGTAAATTACATACTTTTTTCTATTCTATTAATCTCTATAAGCTAATCATATTATATAGTCTATATTTGTTAAAATATAACTATATGTTTGCTTATAGTTCCTTCTTACATTGAGAGACTGTATAGTGTAGTGATGAATAGAATGGACTCTATAGAGTCAGACTACTTGAACTTGAAGTCAGGTTATGTATGCTCTCAGTGCCTAAAGTAGAAATGTAAAATAGAGACAGCAGTACTTTTTCTTCAAAAAAACATACTTTAGATGTTCTTTTAATAAGAGTCTGCTGGTAGTAGACTCTCTTTTGTTTATATGGAATTGTCTTTTATTTCACTTTTGTTCTTGAAAGATGATTTTCTCAATATATATCCTAGACTAACAGTTACTTATTTCACCATTTTGAATGTATTACTCTTCTGGTGTTTCATTCTTGTAGTTGAGAAATCAGTCAGTTGAATTGTCTTTTCTTTATATGTAATCTGTCGTCTTTGTCCGGATTCTCTCTCCTTTTGATAGAGATTATAAAATTTACATAGAGTATAATGCAGATATTATGTACAATCAGTGAGTTTTGTTAAATATATACACCAGTGTTTACTGCTTCTATCAAGATATAGACCATTTCTCCCAACATAGGAAGTTACCTCATATTTCCAAGCAACGCCTACCACACCCCACATTAGGCAATGAATATTATGATTTCTATAACCATAGTGTAGTTTTGTCAGTTCTTGAACTTCATATAAATGGAATCATGCAAAAGAAACTGTTTTGTTAATGACTTTTTTCACTGATCATAGTATCTGTGAAGTTCATCTCTGTTGTGTTTATGAGTTGTTGATTCTTTTTTATTGCTGAGTACTGTTTCATTGTATGAGTATACTATGTATAGACGTTTGGGTTACTTGGGGTTATGATGAATAAAGCTACTTTGAATATTCTTGTACAAGTCTTTTTGGTGGACATATGTTTTCATTTCTCTTTAGCAAATCTTTGTTAAGAATTGCTCAATTAATAGAGTAGGTGTATTATTATCATTTCATTTTATACTCGCATCAGCAGTGTTTGAGAGTCCCACTGGCTCCACATCAACACTGACTTATATAGTACTGTCACTTTTTAACATTAGTCATTAGTGGGTATGTAGTGGTTTTAATTTGAATTTCCTTAATGACTGACTAATGATGTTGAACATGTTTTCGTGTGATATTGACCTTTTAGTTATTTTCCATGAGATGTCTCTTCACTTATTTTCCCATTTTAAAAATTAGGTTTTCACTTTATTGTTGGTATTTTGTATTTTGGATACAAGTCTTTTGTTGAATATATGTACTACAAATATTTTCTTTCAGTCTGTGGCTTGATCTTTTGTATTCTTAGCAGTATATTTCAGTTGATTAGAATTTTTTAATTTTCATTAAATCAAATTTACTAAATTGTTTTTCCTTTGTGCTTAGTACCTTTTGTGTCCTCTTTAAGACATTGTTCCTTTCCCAAGGTTGCAGATATTCTTCTATGTTTTCTTCTAGAAATTATATCATTTTTGCATTTATGTTTACACACAAACACACATATACTTTTTTTTCATTCATTCAACAATTATTGAGTGCCCACTGGCTTCCCCAGGTGGCATTAGTGGTAAAGAACCTGCCTGCCAATGCAGGAAATGGAAGGTAGGTTTGATCCCTGGGTTGGGAAGATCCCTGAAAGAGGAAATGACAGCCCACTCCAGTGTTCTTGCCTGGAAAATTCCATGGGCAGAGAATCCTGGCAGGCTACAGTCCATCGGGGCTGTTGAGAGTTGAACACAACTGAGCTCCTAAGCACACAGGAGTCAAACATTGTTTGGGTCAAGTCTCATAGACCCACACAAAGCTGCATCTCTTTGACTGATTCACTGTGTGCCGAGCACTGTCATCAAGTATTGGAAGTAGATTACAGCAATGAAGACACATGAGACATTTGTGTGTGTCTCTCTGTGTGTATGCACATGTGTGCGTGTGTGGTCAGGATCAAAATTTATTTTATTTCCCAGACATTTATTCAGTTATTTCCAGCATCACTTGTTGAAAGACTTCTTTCTCCATTGAATTACATTGGTGTCTTTTCAGGAAAATTAATTGGCTGCATATATGTAGGTCTTCTGGCCTTTATTCATATTTTCCATTCTTCTATTTGCTTTTAGTCTGGAAAAAAAAAATCTTCTTTCTGTGTTTGCTGTGCTGAGCAGTTTCCTCTTTTCCTGTTTACCTGTGCATTTCTTTCCCTTATGGGCTGCCTATTTCTAAGGTACCTTTAACTCGTTTTGGGAAATTCTTATTAATATTGTGTGCAATATTTCCCCTTTATTTTTTCACCCCTCCTTCTAGAACTTAGATTCTATGGATGTTAGACCTTTTACTTCTATCTTACCAGTCTGTTAACTGCTCATATTTTCCAACTCTGGATTTAGGTCATTTCATTAGTTTTGTTTTCTAATTCACAAATTCTCTCTTTAACAGTATCCTTTCTTCTGTTTAGCCTATCTGATGACTTTTCATTTCAATTGTACATTTTCAGTTCTACATATTCCTTTTGGGTCTTTAAAAAATTGATTTCTTAATATTTGATTATACTTAAGGGTACTTTTTTTTTTTGCATTCCAGTCCCCTATAATGAGAAGGACATCTATTTTGGGTGTTAGTTCTAAAAGGTCTTGTAGGTCTTCATAGAACCAATCAACTTCAGCTTCTTCAGCGTTACTGGTTGGGGCATAGGCTTGGATCACCGTGGTATTGAATGGTTTGCCTTGGAAACGAACTGAGATCATTCTATTGTTTTTGAGATTGCGTCCAAGTACTGCATTTCAGACTCTTTTGTTGACCATGATGGCTACTCCATTTCTTCCAAGGGATTCCTGCCCACAGTAGTAGATATAATGGTCATCTGAGTTAAATGCACCCATTCCAGTCCATTTTAGTTCGCTGATTCCTAGAATGTCAATGTTCACTCT
>NW_011494606.1:7540954-7543080 GCF_000754665.1 Bison bison bison
TGTATGGATGTTAGAGTTGGACTGTGAAGAAAGCTGAGCACCGAAGAATTGATGCCTTTGAAGTGTGGTGTTGGAGAAGACTCTTGAGAGTCCTTGGGCTGCAAGGAGATCCAGCCAGTCCATTCTGAAGGAGATCAGCCCTGGGATTTCTTTGGAAGGAATGATGCTAAAGCTGAAACTCCAGTACTTTGGCCACCTCATGTGAAGAGTTGACTCATTGGAAAAGACCCTGATGCTGGGAGGGATTGGGGGCAGGAGGAGAAGGGAACGACAGAGGATGAGATGGCTGGATGGCATCACTGACTCGATGGACATGAGTTTGAGTAAACTCCGGGAGGGAGTTGGTGATGGACAGGGAGGCCTGGTGTGCTGTGATTCATGGGGTTGCAAAGAGTCGGACACGACTGAGGACTGAACTGAACTGAACTGAAGGGTACTCTTATAGTGAATGTTTTATCATATCCACAAAGACAGCAATATTTTTTATTGTTGTAATTAATATCTGAAGTTTTTGTGGATGTGATTCAGTTGTATGGCTTCTGATACTGGCTTATTTCCTCCTTTTTTTTTTAATGAATTTTTAAATTGTGAGTTCTTAGAACTTAACTTTTGAATTATTTCTGATTTAGGTTTAGAGTATGTTCCTCCAGAGAGAAAATGCATTTACTTCTCCCAGGACACTCATTCAGGACCACTTGACATTAAATTTTCACTTGGTCTCACGAATCAGACTGGTTAACACCCCATCCCACTATTACCACCACCACCTACTCAGGCCCAAAGATAGGAAAGGCAGGGGTACTCATTTTTATGGGGATGAAGTAAGCTTCTACTCCCTCCAGTGTGTCTTCACTGAAGGTATTGCCCTTTGGGGACCCAGTGTTTTGGTCATGATCTCGCTTTCCACTTTGAGCAGGTCCTAGGCTTTCTCTCAAATGCAGTGCCATTTAAAGCAAGACCATGGTGAGAATGTGGAACAACCAAAACTCCCATCCATTGCTGGTGGGCGCATAAATTGCTTTTGGAAAACTTTTGACACTGTCTGGTAAAGCCAAATATAGGCCTACTCTGATTGTCATTTAATTGCCACATATATTCAAGAGAAATAAATGCATATGTCCATCAAAGGGCATATAAAAGAGTTTTCACAGCACCTTTATTCATAATTGCCGAAACCAGAAAGCTACTTAAATCTCCATGAACAGGAGAATGAGTCAGTTGTGACTGCACAGCAATAAAAAGGCATAAACTACTGACATACACAACAGCATAGATGAATCTCATAGACATTAGGTTGAGATAAACCAGACCTAAAATAGTACTGCTGTATGATTCTTTCCTGGTGGTTCATTAGTAAATAATTCTCCTGCCAGTGCAGGAGATGAGGGTTTGATCTCTCGGTTGGGAAGATCTGGAGAAGAGACTGGCAACCCACTCCAGTATTCTGGCCTTGGGAATCCCATGGACAGAGGAGCCGAGTGGGCTCTGGTCCATGGGGTCATAAAAGAGTTGAACACGACTTAGTGACTAAACAACAAATGATTCCACTTACATGAAGTTTTGGGACAGACAAAACTAAAATCTGTAGTGATAAAAGTCAGTCTGAAGACAGGAGATACTGACTGAGAAGAGGAAAGAGGGAACTTTCTGGGATGATGGAAATCTCCATCTAAGTTGTGATTTTGTGGGTAGGTATATTTGTAAAGAAAGGCAATGCCAAAGAATGCTCAAACTACCGCACAATTGCACTCATCTCACACGCTAGTAAAGTAATGCTCAAAATTCTCCAAGCCAGGCTTCAGCAATATGTGAACTGTGAACTTCCTGATGTTCAAGCTGGTTTTAGAAAAGGCAGAGGAACCAGAGATCAAATTGCCAACATCCGCTGGATCATGGAAAAAGCAAGAGAGTTCCAGAAAAACATCTATTTCTGCTTTATTGACTATGCCAAAGCCTTTGACTGTGTGGATCACAAGAAACTGTGGAAAATTCTGAAAGAGTTGGGAATACCAGACCACCTGGTCTGCCTCTTGAGAAATTTGTATGCAGGTCAGGAAACAACAGTTAGAACTGGACATGGAACAACAGACTGGTTCCAAATAGGAAAAGGAGTTCATCAAGGCTGT
>NW_011494606.1:7543794-7558518 GCF_000754665.1 Bison bison bison
GGCAGGAGGAGAAGGGGTCTACAGAGGATGAGATGGCTGGATGGCATCACTGACTCGATGGACGTGAGTCTGGGTGAACTCCCGGAGTTGGTGATGGACAGGAAGGCCTGGCGTGGTGCGATTCATGGGGTCGCAAAGAGTCGGACATGACTGAGCGACTGATCTGATCTGATATTTGTAAAAATTATTTGAGCTCTACATTCAGATTTGGTCGTTTTAGCACTTCATTCTTACATCCATTTTAAAAGCCGACTCACGGGAAAAGACCCTGATGCTGGGAAAGATTGAAGGCAAAAGGAGAAGGGTGTGGCAGAGGATAAGATGGTTAGATAGCATCATCAACTCAGTGAACAGGATTTTGAGAAAATTGTGGGAGATAGTGAAAGTTGCTCAGTCATGTCCAACTCGTTGCCACCTCGTGGACTATACAGTTCATGGAATTCTCCAGAATACTGGCGATTTGCCTGCCATGTGGGAAATCTGGGTTCAATCCCTGGGTTGGGAAGATCCTCTGGAGAAGGGAAAGGCTGCCCACTCCAGTATTCTGGCCTGGAGAATTCCATGGACTATACAGTCCATGGGGTTGCAAGAGGTGGACATGAGTTAGGCACTGAACAACAGTGCTGCCCTCATAAAATGAATTTGAAAAGTGTTCCCAGTTTTTTTGTTTTTTGGAAAAGTTTGTAAAGGATTGATATTAATTTTTCTTTGAACGTTTGGTTGAATTTACCAGTGAAGTTGTCTGGTTCTGGACTTGTTTGTTGGGATGATTTTGATCAGTAATTCAGTCTCTTCGTTGTTTCTTCAAATCTTATTATTGAGTTTTAAGAGTTCTTTTTATGTTCTATATAGATACAGTTTATTTATCAAATACATTCCTTACAAGTATTTTCTCCAGTTCATGGCTCCAAGTTTCAATTTTTAACTATGAATGCTTCTTATAAAGAACAGATATTTGTATCATGATGGAAGTCCAGTTTATTGAATTTTTTCTTTTATGTATTGTGATTTTGGTGTCATATTTAAGAAGTATTCGCCTAACCCAGTCACAAAAATATTCTCATATGTTTTCTTCTAAAAATTGTTATTTTGGGTTCACATCTAAGCCTACAACATTTTTGTTAAGTGGAAGATATGAATAAAAATTTGTTTTTTATTTAAAAGAAAAAGAACAGAAACATAAGACTGAAAAGACTAGCAGATTTTCTCAGGATGCTGTGTTTCAGTGTTTACTGCCCTTACTGGGTTTGTGCTTTCTTATGTTTGTGAGTGTGTGTCTGTCTGGGGACTTTCCTCACTTCTTAGTTCATCTGTGCATTTAAAGATACTTTTGAATCAAAGTTAACATGCCTCAGATTGGCAATCATTGGCTATGATACTGCCACTGTGCAAAGCTAAAGATACTTTGGAAGATGTATTTTAACAGTCATTTTGTAGATGGTTTCTCAGGGTTTATAGGCCAGTTCTACATTGTTGAGACCAGTTTTCAAGATTTGAAACAAAAAATGTATTTTGTTTCTCTTTATTAAAAAAAAAAAGGAATGGTGATGGTCATTGTAGGAGTATATATTCTCTTTCCATTACAGAAGTATAACATTTCTACCTTCTGTGTTAAAAATACTTTTCTGACTTGGGGAATCTGGGTGGAGGGTAAAGGGAATTCTTTGTACTATTTTTTTAACTTTTCTGTAATTCTAAAATTTTCTAAAGAAATTTAAAAAACCTTTTTGCAGTTTTAACTTTAGAAACCTAATTACTATTTTTAATTCTGAGTTTTAAACAACTAAGCTAGAAACTTTTAGAATGTAGTCCATTTACAAATGAAGACTACCTGTAGTGTATTTGATTTCTCATTTCAATTCACTGTAATTGCTTTTATCTTCTTCTAACTTTTAAAATATTTTCTGTCTTTGCCATTTTGCTTTGGCATTTTTCATGGAGAAGGAAATGGCAACCTACTCTTGCCTGCAAAATCCGATGGATGATGGATGGAGGAACGTGGTAGGCTACAGTCCATGGGGTTGCAGAGTCTCACACGACTGAGCAACTTCCCTTTCTAGCTATTTTATTTTGGTCTGCATTCCAAGAATGAACTCTGTACTGACGTAAAGTGTATCTTTAAAGGGACTTGAACTAGACAGAATCAAGCCCAAGTAAGATATGGGAAAGGCTATTTGATAAGCATCTAGCAGTTTAGATCAGGCATGGCAGATAAATACCTATCACATTCTGTTCTTTTTTCATCCGTTGCAGATGTTGCTCAATGATCACAGCACTCTTTTCTTCCTTGAATTTTTCTCCACAAAAGGTTTAATTAATAGCTGTCTGAAAGTGAAAGTTGCTCAGTCGTGTCCAACTCTGCAACCCCATGGAGTATACAGTCCATGGAATTCTCCAGGCCAGAATACTGGAGTGGATAGCTTTTCCCTTCTCCAGGGGATCTTCCCTACCCAGGCATCGACCCAGGTCTCCTGCATTGCAGGCAGATTGTTTACCAGCTAAGCCACAAGGGAAACCATGAATACTGGAGTGGGTAGCGTATCCCTTCTCCAGCGGATCTTCCCAACCCAGAAATTGAACCAGGGTCTTCTGCTTTGCAGGCAGATTCTTTATCAACTGAGCTATCAGGGAAGCCGATAAAGTGAAAGTCACTCAGTCGTGTCCGACTTGGCAACCCCATGGACTATACAGTCCATGGAATTCTCCAGGCCCGAATAGTGTAGTGGGTAGCCTTTCCCTTCTCCAGGGCATCTTCCCAACTCAGGGATCAAACCAAGGTCTCCCGTGTTGCAGGCAGATTCTTTACCAGCTGAGCCACAAGGGAAGCCCAATAGCTATCTACTGTCAGTTGATTAGAGGTGGCAAAATGACAAGGTGTCTGTTTTACATCTCTGATTTAGAATATCATTTTTGTGAGAAACATCTGGAATACCTATACTTTCAATTACTGAACTATTCGGTCTGTTATAAAGTAACATAATCATAATTTTGGAAGCCTGACTACTTAAGAGTCACCTTAATCGTTGTTTCTTATCACTTAAATTTTCACGTATTTATGAAGCCAGTTGATCTGCTTGTGTTTATAGAATATTCGCCAAGTATAATGTATTTTTAAAAAATCCGTACACTTGTATATCAGATCTTTGACCTTTAGTTGGGTGACATTTTTCATAATGTTATTTACTTTTCTTATGTTTTCTTTCCATTTTTAAGGAGTGGACCTACCCTATGAGACGAGAGATGCAGGTATGACAACCTCCTTGTTTATTCCAGCCAACCTGTATTACTGTTACTATCATTATTAAATAATTTAACCTAATTTCACAAAGGATTTGAGCCCTATTGACTCATAATCTGTAGGTTCATCACTGAGTATTTTAAATACTCATATTAACTTTTAACATGTTAAAAGTTAATTGTGGCTCTTAAAAAGATGGGAGATGAAATTTCTTAGAATCATTGAAATAGTTATATATGTATGTGTTTAATGAGTCACGTTGGTTTTCTTCATCTGAAAAATTGGGCACAGTATTTGTATTATTTCTGAAAGCAGTTTGCTTTCTGTGTTTGTGTAGTTTAGATAAACTCTGGAGAGTAGACTGTAAAGCATATCACCGTTTTGACTTAATTGTTTACATTTGTGTCTGATTTCCAGTCAACTTCAGTTAATTTAGTGAAATTCTCCAGAAGATTGAGTTGAATACTCACACTATGTGGAGGAGGAAATGGCAACCCACTCTAGTATTCTTGCCTGGAGAATCCCATGAACAAGGGAGCCTGGAAGGTTACAGTCCATGGGGTCGCAAAGTGTCGGACATGACTTAGCAATTATAAAGATACAGAAAACAAACTAGTGGTTACCAAAGGAGAGAGAAAAGTGTGGTGGGACAAATTAGGTGTATGGGATTAAGAGATTAAAAACACCTATGTATAAAATAGCAACAAGTTTTTATTGTATCAGATAAAGAATTATAGCTATTACTGTATAATAACATTTAATGGAGTATAATCTGCAAAAATACTGAATCACTATGCTATACACCTGAAACTAGTATAATATTGTAAATCTACTATACTGAAATTAAAAATTTTTTAATTTTAAATAAAGAATAAGCAGGTGAATTTTTCACAGGGAATTGATAAAGACTATTTTCTGGATGGTACAAACCAACATTTAATAAAGGGAATTTATGGGAAAAAAATACAGTATGGAATGAATGAATTAGTGATAGCTTGACATTGTACAGGAGGCAGTGATCAAGACCATCCCCAAGAAAAAGAAATAGAAAAAGGCAAAATGGTTGTCTGAGGAGGTCTTACAAATAGCTGAGAAAAGAAGAGAAGCTAAAGGCAAAGGAGAAAAAGAAAGATATACCCATTTGAATACAGAGTTACAAAGAATAGCAAGGAGAGATAAGAAAGCCTTCCTCAGTGATCAGTGTAAAGAAATAGAGGAAAACAATAGAATGGGAAAGACTAAGGTCTCTTCAAGAAAATAAGAGATACCAAGGGAATATTTCATGCAAAGATGGGCAAAGTTGGGCACAATTACCGGGGTCCAGCCCCAGTTGGGTCCAGGGATTCCCTCGGGAGGACGGCGTTGGCGATTAAAAGGATAGATAAAAGGAGAAAGATCAGAGGCTTAATATAACTAGTTTACGCGGAAAGCCAATAAAACCTGTGACACCAGGCTTGCACTGACCATGGAGGCCATAGGCGCCCTCTCGAATAGCAGAAGGTACCCCACCTTAGGCACCTTCTGGAGTGGGTCTTAGAAGCCCGGGCAAATAAATGGTCTCAGAGGGCCCCCACGCTCCCAATTATTTGTCCTGAAGGAAGAACAGAGAAGAAAATGAGAGAAAAGGAAGCAAGAAAGAACAACACGGGGAGACCAAGCTTTGAGCAAGGCGCGTAGCTTTATTTTCAAAGGGAGCTTATATACCTTAAATTGTGCATAGAGGATAATAGGGGGTGTAAAATCATGCAAAGTCAGCAGTCTTTGATCCTTATTGAGACCAAGTTTTCTTTTCTGCAGACTTATCGTATACAAATGGTTTAGGTGATTTACATCATCTTCTGGCCAGAAGGCCTGTTAACATTTTATGACTCTGATAAAGGTTTGTCAACCATAAGACTTATTTTCTCTAAGAGTAATTATTTTAAAGTTTGGCGCTATCCTCTGAAGGCGTTAGATAAAGTTGCATTCCTGTAGGGCAGAGGTGCAGTGGGTTTACAACAAGGAAAGAATTTATTACCTTAAGGGTCTAAAGTTGTTAGCACCAAGGCCACTACTTACATTTTTCTATATACCAACTATATTAATTAATACACTTTTAAGGATACAATACAGGGGATTTGGAAACTTGGCAGCAAGCATTGGCTCAACAATGAAATCTTCTACTAGTTCTATTCTAACAATTTCTAACTCTCCGAGAGGCTCTATACTATTTGAATATCTTAAGCTTCCCATGCCTCTCAAGGTTGGGAGGCTGTAAACAATCATATTCGTAGTCCGGATAAACCTGTCAAGCAAGTTAGCCATCTGAGGGGTTTGAATTGAAACACTCCTCTTATGCCCAGGAGGCTAATTAGCTAGAGCTCTAAGTTGATTTCCTTCAAAGAAAGGTGGTCAGGGATGGCCCCCCGTCAATGTCAGAGGAGTTGGTGAAAGTCGTAAAATAGTAAGACAGATTCTGGTTTTGGGGTAGACGCTTAGGCAGATCCAGGGGGAGCCCTCAAGCCCTGACTTGCCTTGCCCGTCAGGGCTCTCCTGCATGACCTTGTCATGGGTAGGAACTCCCGTGCTGGCTCCCGGCACACAGTAAAGGACAGAAATGGTATGGAACTAACAGAAGTAGAAAATATTAAGAAGAGGTGGCAAGAATACATAGAACTATACAAAAAAGATCTTCATGACCCAGATAACCACGATGGTGTGATCACTCAACCTAGAGTCAGACATCCTGAAGTCCAAAGTCAAGTGGGTCTTAGGAAGTATCACTGTGAACAAAGCTAGTGGAGGTGATGGAATTCCAGCTGAGCTATTTCAAATCCTAAAAGATGATTCCGTGAAAGTGCTGCAGTGAATATGCCAGCAAATTTGGAAAACTTAGCAGTGGCCACAGGACTGAAAACAGTCAGTTTTTATTCCAATCCCAAAGAAAGGCAATGCCAAAGAATGTTCAAACTACCGCACAATTGCACTCATCTCACACGTTAGCAAAGTAATGCTCAAAATTCACCAAGCCAGGCTTCAACAGTATGTGAATGGTGAACTTCCAGATATTCAAGCTGGATTTAGAAAAGGCAGAGGAACCAGAGATCAAATTGCCAACACCCGCTGGATCTTCAAAAAAGCAAGAGAGTTCCAGAAAGACATTTACTTCTACTTTATTGACTATGCCAAAGCCTTTGACTGTGTGGATCACAACAAACTGAAAAATTACTAAAGAGATAAGTATACCAGACCAGTCAGGAAGCAACAGTTAGAACTGGACATGGAACAACAGACTGGTTCCAAATCATGAAAGGAGTACGTCAAGGCTATATATTGTCACCCTGCTTATTTAACTTCTATGCAGAGTGCATCATGCGAAATGCCGGGCTGGAGGAAGCACAAGCTGGAATCAAGATTGCTGGGAGAAATATCAATAACCTCAGATATGCAAATGACACCACCCTTATGGCAGAAAGCAGAGAAGAACTAAAGAGCCTCTTGATGAAAGTGAGAGTGAAAAAGTTGGCTTAAAGCTCAACATTCAGAAAACTAAGATCATGGCATCTGGTCCCATCACTTCATGGCAAGTATATGGGCAAGTAGTGAGAGACTTTATTTTGGGTGGCTCCAAAATCACTGCAGATGTTGACTGCCACTATGAAATTAAAAGACGCTTGCTCCTTGGAAGAAAAGCTATGACCAACCTAGACAGCATATTAAAAAGCAGAGACATTACTTTGCCAACAAAGGTCCGTCTAGTCAAAGCTATGGTTTTTCCAGTAGTCATGTATGGATATGAGAGTTGGACTATAAAGCAAGCTGAGCACCAAAGAATTGATGTTTTTGAACTGTGGTGTTGGAGAAGACTCTTGAGAGTCCCTTGGATTGCAAGGAGATCCAACCAGTCCATCCTGAAGGAAAACAGTCCTAAATATTCATTGGAAGGACTGATGCTGAAGCTGAAACTCCAGTCCTTTGGCCTCCTTCTGTGAAGAAGTGACTCATTGGAAAAGACACTGATGTTGGGAAAGATCGAAGGTCGGAGGATAAGGGGACAACAGAGGATGAGATGGTTGGATGGCTTTACTGACTTGATGGACCTGAGTTTGAATAAGCTCCAGGACTTGGTGATAGACAAGGAAGCCTGGCATGCTGTAGTCCATGGGTCGCAAAGAGTTTGGCTACAACTGAGCAGCTGAACTGAACCTACATAGCGAAACTTTTTGTTTCGTTTTTCATCTCTGCCACTCCCAAGGTCAAGGAGTGTCTCTCCTCAGGAATTCCTTGACCTCTAAAAAACCTGTTTCTCTTAGTGAAAATTCACTTGTTAAAAATATGTGATTACCAATGAGGTATTTTATTTGGTGCTATGGGGAATGCAAATATGAGTAAAATTTAGTTTCTGCATACAAGAAGCTATGAAATCAAATCTATACACAAATAATTCTGATATCCCATAGAATTGAAGTATAAAATTGTGTTAGTATATAGGGTATGATATATCCCTACTGAAGAGTTTCTATATTGAATTCTCATAGAATAAATTTTAATTCACGGTTCAGATGTTATTTATTTAAATTGCTGAATCTTAAAAAATTAAAATAAATTGCTGAATCTTGTGCTACTTTTCATTTGATTGAATAAGATTTTGTGTAATTCTAAAAGGGTGATTTTTTTTAATACCTGTTTTATTTCTAGACTGTAGCAGAGAATAGAAGTAAAATTAGAGGTATTTTAGTAATCGAAAAGACAACAATACTAATTATACTAAAAGACAAGTACTGATTCTCAGACTGCTTATAAAAAAGCACTATGGAAGTTCAAATACCTGACTTTTCAGAATTAATTTAAATTTTAAATGTGTCATCATGTTATATAAAGCACATCTGCATTTCTCTTCCCAGTCATTTGCTCAGTGTTGCTAGAAAATTCTCCCTAAATAATAAACTTTTTAGCAAATTATTGTAACAGCTATGAAAATACTTACATGGTACGTGTTTTGTATAGATTTAAATTGCTGGTGGTAAATAGCTCAATATTTTTTTCTAGGAAATTCTGCCTGGTTTGTTTTTAGGCCCATATTCTTCTGCCATGAAAAGCAAGGTAAGAACTTTAAATTAGATTCATCAATAGACCTTATTAACCAACTTTTTCGGGTGAGTTTTTGTAGTAGAAAGAGTTTTGTTTGAGGAAGGGCCACTGATATTGCATATTAGCAGTAACTGTGACTCTGGAGTACCTACTTCTTTTGAAATTTTAATGGACCAGTGATTCTCAAGTGTTTAACCACAAATCACAAGTGAGGTTTTATATTTTTATTTTCCTCATGAAATCCATGTGCTTAAAATACTTGCCCAAACTGACCTTTAATAATTTATTTACCTTCCAAGATACCTGGAATTGCTAATCTGGATATTGGACATCTGCAATTGCTAATCATAGTTTCTGAGAAATATGAGATGTAATTAAATCCCCAAATAAGATTATTTTACATATTAGTTAAAGGGTAAAATAGAATGTGCGTGATGAGCGTGTACAAATACATTCATAGAACCCACATATTTTAATTGAAAAGTGACTCAAATTTTATTTCTGTTTTTCCAAACTATGGAGATCTAGAACCTCCAGGTTGTAAAGTATTGTATTATATATCTAGGTGTCCTGTATATTTACACTGAAATGTATTTCTTTAGTTACACAATTGAAAGGGTAGATCTCATTCAGATATATGTATTAATAGCAGTGTTACCAATTCCTAGAGGATTCAGCCCTATGAATTATGGCAATGCTAATTCTCTTTGAATTATAATATAAAACATTATATCACAGATGTTTTCCCTAATACCCTGCCTATTTAGAAGTCGGTTTGATACCTGCATAGGTTTTTTTTAAAAACTTTAGAATTAAAAACTTTTTTGAAATAATTTGGTAATATTTATGAACTTTAGGTGATGGGACGTTTTGTTTTTTAAAGTTAATGTCATTCATTTTGAAACTGGAAAGCTTTTTGACTGTTGAGGCATATCTAAGAATAATAGTAGTAATTTGATGGCCTGCAACTAAGTTGAGAAGGTGGGATGTTGATAAAAATATATATCTAAATAAGTACTTAGAAAAGGATATGGTAGATAACTATAGACTTAAATGTGATCTACTTTGTAAAAACACAGTTATTGCCCAAATAATGTAATATTCACAAATACTGGGATTCAGAATGATTTTAGACTATTTGCTTTTGGTATTCTCACTGTGCTTTATAAATATATATATTATACTGTTTGTCATATTAATTTGTAAGTATTTGTTTACAGATACATTGTCTCAAAACCTCTTCCCTCCTAACTTCACCATGGTCTCATTAGATTGCAGAAAAGCTTCTATGGCAAAATTTGATTATTTCCCACCATAAATCATTATAGTTCAGCCCATATTTCTTTTCATATCATCTTAAACAGTAATAGCAGAAGAGTAATAGAAATAAAAAATCCTTAAGGAATAAGCTCCTTATAAACTCATTTAGTTTGGCCTTTTATTACATTCAAATACAGTTTTAATAAAAGGGACATATTTAGGGTCTTTGTAGGTAGTGAACTGTTTCTTTTTATAAAATTTTTTCTGTTTGTGAGATAAGGTTATAGTTTGCTTTGTATAAATAAAAGTCTGTTGAAAACGAAAAAAAAAATTTATGTGCTATTATATTTGGGTTCCGTCTTAAGGTTTGTTTTTACTTAGTAATCTAATGTGCCTTCCAAGTTTGTTAAAACAAACAGGTTTTATCCCTGATTATATATGTCTTCTTGTAGTTTCTCATATTCATAGAGTAGGTACGAAAAGTTCACATATCATAGATCAGTGATAGACAAGTGAATGAATATTGAATTCACTTTGGAGGTTCTATAAATGTGAATATGAAACATTGATTTATTATTAATCCTACCAAATTCTTAACCTCCTTTCCCCTGTCTCAGGATGTATTCAGGAAATACAAAGATAACTGAACTGTAATCTATGCCAGACATAGGAAATTTTGCTGCAAAAATTAACATTTAGAAACAACACTTTCTTGGCTTAGGCTGCTATAATAAAATACCATCGAGTGGATGGTCTCAGCCACAGACATTTATTTCTCACAGTTCTGGAGGCTGGGAAGTTTGAGATGAGGGCACCATCATGGTTAAGTTTTGGTGAGGGCCCTCTTCATGGTTTGCTGCCTTCTTGAGGTAGTCTCACATGGCAGAGGGATGAAGCTCTGATCCCTCTTCCTCTTGTAAGAGCACTAATTCCAGCATGGGTACTCCACCTCATAGCCTCATTTATATCTAATTACCTCCCAAAGGCCCCACAAACTAATATTACCTTGGAGGTTAGGGCTTCAACATAGGAATTTTAGGGAGACACAAGCATTTGATCTGTAATAAGTAGAAATTATTCTTGAACTTTTTTATGCATTATTAGTATTACTGTTCTATTAATATAGAAAGGGAATTAAATATATAGGATTATAAACTGAAAATAGAAAACACAGGCTTATTAATAATTCTGATTCATCATGATTTGTTCATTCATTTCTTG
Source organism: Bison bison bison (assembly GCF_000754665.1). NCBI lineage: Eukaryota > Metazoa > Chordata > Mammalia > Artiodactyla > Bovidae > Bison > Bison bison. Next base: position 7,554,584 of record NW_011494606.1, read on the forward strand.
AACATGTAATTATTGAACAACAACTGTGTTCCAGGCACTGCTTTACACATAGTTAGCATGAATCAGTGAACAAAGTCACTGATGGCATACATATTCTAACTATTTAAATAACATGTTGTCTGTAAATTTCACTGAAGCCTATGGTCACTTACAAATAAAAACTTAACAGTTTTTAGAGTTATCATGTTAAATTTCTTTAAATATAGAGCCACAAAGCACCACAGAATACTTTGGAGTCACCAGTTTTAACTTTAGGAGAATTTTTAAAACCTAGAAGTTAGTTTTTGTGAATTGTATAAATTAATTCTGGCTTAAAATAGAAAAAGTGTCCTGGGAGATGCAGAGAGCAGGCTAGAGATTTGGGCTCCAGCACTGCTATTAACTAGGTCAGAAATGTTGAATAACTGTTTATGTTAGAGTAGTTCTCTCTAATAAATAAGAATTGTAACCAATATATATAACTGCCATTTACTAAAAAAACTTGCTATGTGTCCCAGCCACTATTCCAAAGATTATCTTATAGAATTCTCACAACTATTCAGTGAATAGGTAGTGTTTTCCTAGTTTTCACGTGAGAAAATTGAGCCACAGTGCTCAGGTCATTAGCAGAGCTGGGATCTAGAGCTTGGACTCCATAGCTCATGACTCTGTACGTAGCCCATGCCTTTAACCACTATATAGTATTAAAAATAAATAATAAAGAGTATATAAATGTAAATTATAAATAAAGTATGTTATACATAATATAAAGGTCAAAGGGTTAATATATATAATGAAGGTAGAGTATTGTTTCCCAAATAAATTATCTTTAAGGTCATATCAAACTCTAAAATTATAGATATAAAATAATTCTATAAGCCTTTTGAGAACATGTAGTGTGTTTATCTTGAATCATTGAAATATTTTGCTGATGACTTTAAGCATGTTATTATGAAATTAGCTTTGATTCCCTGTATTTAAAGCTCAGATGTGGCTATACTAACTATAAAGTTGAGTCCTATGTATTTTCAGATCTCTATTACAGTAAGATGATGTTTTGTATTTCAAACTATTTCTCTTTTTTTTAATAGCTACCTATACTACAGAAATATGGAATAACTCATATAATATGTATACGACAAAATATTGAAGCAAACTTTATTAAACCCAACTTTCAACAATTATTTAGGTAAGAATTGTTGATATAACATAAAAATGTTATGGGTATCAAACATGTAATGTTTTTATTTTAAATTGATTTTATTATATTGGACTTCTGTATATATATGTTTTATAAAGATGGGTCATACAGTACATCATTTAAAGAATAAACTTCCCTTAAAATATTTTAAATAAGTAATTTATGCACATAATGTAGAATTCTAAATGTTCAAAAGAATGTATACTGAAAAGTAGTTTCCCTATTCCTGTCCTATAAATAGTCTATTCCCCTCACTACAAGTATCTATTGTTACTTCTTTTTGAGTATCTTTTTAGATTTATGTTACGTATATATTCACAGATCAACTTAGGCTTTTTAAAAAAAATTATGTATTTAGGAGATTGCTTCATGTTATTACTTAGCTACATTCTTCTTTTTTTTTTTTTTCTTCATTGCATCTTCTGGCTGGTAGAACCTCAGTTCCCCGACCAACTGGGCCACATCAATGACAGCCTGGAATACTAACCACTAGCCCACCAGAGAATTCCTGTGTTGTTCTTTTTAAGTAGACAGTAATCTATTGTATTACTCTACTAAAATCTATTCAAACTATCTCCTATTGTTAGACATTTAGATTGTTTCCAGACTATTGCTAATGTAGTGACTATCCCTCTATGTCATTTAATTCATATGTGAATATATCAGTAGGATAAATTTGTAGTAGAATGACTGGATTAAAGAATGTGAGCATTTAAATTTTAATAGATGTTACAAATTGCCCTCCATTGAGTTGCATCAGTTTGCATTCCCAGTGCAAAGTAAATGACAGTGACTCCTTCCTTGGTATCTCTCTCAGACAGAATTATAAAATATTTTTAATTTTTTCCAATCTTGTTCATTTGCTAGTTCATGTCTGACTTTTTGCAATCCATGGACTGTAGCACACCAGGCTCCCCTGTCCTCCACTGTCTACTGGAGTTCACTCAAATTCATGTCCATTGAGTCAGTGGTGCTATCTTAATCATCTAATCCTCTGCTGCCCCCTTGTCCCTTTGCTTTCAATCTTTCCCAGCATCAGGGTCTTTTCCAGTAAGTTAGCTCTTCGCATCAAGTAGCCAAGGTACTGGAGCTACAGCTTCATCGTCAGTCCTTCCAATGAATATTCAGGTTTGAGGTTTTTTAGGATTGACTGGTTTGATCTCCCTGCAGTCCAAGGGACTCTCAAGAGTCTTCTCCAGCACTACAATTAGAAAGCATCAGTTCTTCATCACTAAGTCTTTATGGTTCAGCTCTCATATATGTACATCAGTTCAGTTCAGTCGCTCAGTCGTGTCCGACTCTTTGCAGCCCTATGAATCGCAGCACGCCAGGCTTCCCTGTCCATCACCAACTCCCGGAGTTCACCCAGACTCACGTCCATTGAGTCAGTGACGCCATCCAGCCATCTCATCCTCTCTGGTCCCCTTCTCCTCCTGCCCCCAATCCCTCCCAGCATCAGAGTCTTTTCCAATGAGTCAACTCTTCGCATGAGGTGGCCAAAGTACTGGAGTTTCAGCTTTAGCATCATTCCTTCCAAAGAAATCCCAGGGCCGATATCCTTCAGAATGGACTGGTTGGATCTCCTTGCAGGCCAAGGGACTCTCAAGAGTCTTCTCCAACACCACAGTTCAAAAGCATCAATTCTTCGGCGCTCAGCCTTCTTCACAGTTCAACTCTCACATCCATACGTGACCACAAGAAAAACCATAGCCTTGACTAGATGAACTTTTGTTGGCAAAGTAATGTCTCTGCTTTTGAATATGCTATCTAGGTTGGTCATAACTTTCCTTCCAAAGAGTAAGCATCTTTTAATTTCATGGCTGCAGTCACCATCTGCAGTGATTTTGGAGCCCAGAAAAATAAAGTCTGACACTGTTTCCACTGTTTCCCCATCTATTTCCCATGAAGTGATGGGACCGAATGCCATGATCTTCTTTTCTGAATGTTGAGCTTTAAGCCAACTTTTTCACTCTCCACTTTCACTTTCATCAAGAGGCTTTTGAGTTCCTCTTCACTTCTGCCATAAGGGTGGTGTCATCTGCATATCGGAGGTTATTGATATTTCTCCCGGCAATCTTGATTCCAGCTTGTGTTTCTTCCAGTCCAGCATTTCTCATGATGTACTCTGCATATAAGTTAAATAAGCAGGGTGACAATATACAGCCTTGATGAACTCCTTTTCCTATTTGGAACCAGCTGTTCTTCCATGTCCAGTTCTAACTGTTGCTTCCTGACCTGCATACACATTTCTCAAGAGGCAGATCAGGTGGTCTGGTATTCCCATCTCTTTCAGAATTTTCCACAGTTTGTTGTGATCCACACAGTCAAAGGCTTTGGCATAGTCAATAAAGCAGAAATAGATGTTCTTCTGGAACTCTCTTGCTTTTTCCATGATCCAGTGGATGTTGGCAATTTGATCTCTGGTTCCTCTGCCTTTTCTAAAACCAGCTTGAACATCAGGAAGTTCACAGTTCACGTATTGCTGAAGCCTGGCTTGGAGAATTTTGAGCATTACTTTACTAGTATGTGAGATGAGTGCAATTGTGCAGTAGTTTGAACATTCTTTGGCATTTCCTTTCTTTGGGATTGGAATGAAAACTGACCTTTTCCAGTCCTGTGGCCACTGCTGAGTTTTCCAAATTTGCTGGCATATTGAGTGCAGCACTTTCACAGCATCATCTTTCAGGATTTGAAAGAGCTCAACTGGAATTCCATCACCTCCACTAGCTTTGTTTGTAGTGATGCTTTCTAAGGC
>NW_011494606.1:7558618-7570508 GCF_000754665.1 Bison bison bison
ATGTCTGGCTCTAGGTCAGTGATCACACCATTGTGATTATCTGGGTTGTGAAGATCTTTTTTGTACAGTTCTTCTGTGTATTCTTGCCATCTCTTCTTAATATCTTCTGCTTCTGTTAGGTCCGTACCATTTCTGTCCTTTATCCAGCCCATCTTAGCATGAAATGTTCCCTTGGTATCTCTCATTTTCTTGAAGAGATCTCTCGTCTTTCCCATTCTGTTATTTTCCTCTGTTTCTTTGCATTGATTGCTGAAGAAGGCTTTCTTATCTCTTCTTGCTATTCTTTGGAACTCTGCATTCAGATGCTTATATCTTTCCTTTTCTCCTTTGCTTTTTGCTTCTCTTCTTTTCACAGCTATTTGTAAGGCCTCCCCAGACAGCCATTTTGCTTTTTTGCATTTCTTTTCCATGGGGATGGTCTTGATCCCTGTCTCCTGTATAATGTCACGAACCTCAGTCCATAGTTCATCAGGCACTCTATCAGATCTAGGCCCTTAAATCTATTTCTCACTTGCACTGTATAATCATAAGGGATTTGATTTAGGTCATACCTGAATGGTCTAGTGGTTTTCCCTACTTTCTTCAATTTAAGTCTGAATTTGGCAATAAGGAGTTCATGATCTGAGCCACAGTTAGCTCCTGGTCTTGTTTTTGCTGACTGTGTAGAGCTTCTCCGTCTTTGGCTGCAAAGAATATAATCAATCTGATTTTGGTGTTGACCATCTGGTGACGTCCATGTATAGAGTCTTCTCTTGTGGTGTTGGAAGAGTGTGTTTGTTATGACCAGTACATTTTCTTGGCAAAACTCTATTAGTCTTTACTACTGGAAAAACCATAGCTTTGACTGTAGGGACCTTTGTCAGCAAAATGATGGTTTTGCTTTTTAATATGCTGTCTAGGTTTGTCGTAGCTCTTCTTCCAAAGAGCAAGTGTCTTTTAATTTCATGGCTGTGGTCACTATACCATGCAGTGATTTTGGACTCCAGGAAAATAAAATCTGCCACTGCTTTCACTTTTTCCCCTTCTGTTTGCCATGAAATGATGGCACTGGATGCCATAATCTTAGTTTTTGAATGTTGAATTTTAAGCCAACTTTTTCACTCTCCTCTTTCACCCTCATTAAGAGGCCCTTTAGTTCCTCTTCATTTCCTGACATTAGAGTGGTATCATCTGCATATCTAAGATTGTTGACATTTTTCTTGGCAGTCTTTGATTCCAGCTTGTTGTTCATCCAGCCCCACATTTCACAAGATGTAGTCTACATATAAGTTAAATAATCAGGGTGACAATATACAGCCTTGTTGTCTCTTTTTCCAGTTCTAAGCCAATCAGTTTTTCCATTTCCATTTCTAACTATTGCTTCTTGCCCTGCATACAGGTTTCTCAGGAGGCAGCTAAGGTGGTCTTGTATTCCCATCTCTTCAAGAATTTTCCACAGTTTGCTGTGATCCACACAGTCAAAGTTTAAAGAAGTAGAAATAGATGTTTTTTCTGGAACTCCCTTGCTTTCTCCATGATCCAGTAAATGTTGTCAATTTGATCTCCAGTTCTTCTGCCTTTTCTAAATCCAGCTTGTACGTCTGGAAATTCTCAGTTCACATACTGTTTAAGCCTAGCGTGAAGGATTTTGAATATAACCTTACTAGCATGTGAAATGAGCAGAATTGTATGGTAGTTTGAGCATTCTTTGGCATTACCCTTCTTTGAAATTGGAATGAAAACTGACCTTTTCCAGTCCTGTGACCACTGCTGAGTTTTCCAAATTTGCTGTCATATTTAGTGCAGCACTTTAACAGCATCATCTTTTAGGGTTTTAAATAGCTCAGCTGGAATTCCATCACTTCTACTAGCTTTAGGCTTCCCAGGTGACACTAGTGGTAAAGAACCTGCCTCCCAAAGCAGGAGATATAAGAGACGCAGGTTTGATCCCTGGTTTGGGAAGATCCTCTGGAGAAAAGAATGGCAACCCACTCCAGTATTCTTGCCTGGAGAATTCCATGGATAGAGGAGCCTGGCAGGCTGCAGTCCATGGGGTCTCAGAGAGTTGAACATAATTGAGCAACTAACACACACTACTAGCTTTGTTCTTAGTAGTGCTTCCTTAGGCTCACTTTACTTCACACTCCAGGATATCCTGCTCTAGGTGAGTGGCCTCACCATTGTGGATATCCAGGATATTAAGACCTTATTTGTATAGTTATTCTGTGTATTCTTGCCACCTCTTCTTAATCTCTTCCGCTTTGGTTTGGTCCTTACAGTTCTGTCCTTTATTGTGACCATTGTTGTGTGAAATGTTGCCTTGATATCTCTAGTTTTCTTGAAGAGATCTCTAGTCCATTCTGTTGTTTCCTCTGTTTCTTTGCATTGTTCATTGAAGAAGGCCTTCTTATCTCTCCTTGCTATTCTCTGAAATTCTGCATTCAGTTGGATATACCTTTCTTCCTTGCCTTTCACTTCTCTTCTTTCCTCAGCTATTTGTAAAGCCTCCTCAGAGAACTACTTTTCCTTCTTGCATTTCTTTTTCTTTGAGATGTTTTTGGTTATTGCCTCTTGTACCATGTTATGAACCTCCATCCATAGTTCTTCAGACACTCTGTCCACCAGATCTAATCCCTTGAGTCTATTTGTCACCTCACTGTATAATCATAAGGGAATTGATTTCAGTCGTAACTGAATGGCCTGATGGTTTTCCCCACTTTCTTCAATTTAAGCTGAATTTCGCTATAAGGAGCTCATGATCAGAGCCACAGTCAGTTCCAGGTCCTGTTTTTGCTGACTGTATAGACCTTCTCTGTCTTCAGCTGCAAAGAACATAGTATGATTTTGGTGTTGACTATCTGGTGATGTCCATGTGTAGAGTCATCTCTTGGGTTTTTGGAAAAGGGTGCTTACTATGACCAGCGTGTTCTCTTGGCAAAACTCTTTTATCCTTTGCCATGCTTCATTTTGTATTCCAAGGCCAAACTTGCCTGTTATTCTGGGTATCTCTTGATTCCCTACTTTTGTATTCCAGTCCCTTATGGTGAAAAGGACATCATTTTTTGGTGTTAGTTCTAGGAAGTGTTCCAGGTCTTTGTAGAACTGATTGTCTTCAGCTTATTCAATATCAGTTGGTTGGGGCATCGATTTGGATGACTGATGTTGAATGGCTTGCCTTGGGGACGAAGCAGGATCATTCTGTCATTTTTGAGGTTGTACCCAAGTACTGCAATTTGAACTCTTTTTTGGCTTTGAGGACTACTTCATTTCTTCTAAGGAATTCTTGCCCATAGTAGTTGATATAATGGTCATCTGAATTAAATTCACCCATTCCAGTCCATTTTAGTTCACTGATTCCTAAGATGTCAGTGTTCAATCTTGCCATCTCCTGCTTGACTGTGTCCAGTTTACCTTGATTGATGGACCTAATATTCCAGGTTCCTATGCAGTATTGTTCCTTATGGTATTGGACTTTACTTTCACTACCAGACACATCCACAACTGAGTGTCATTTCCACTTTGGCCCAGGCACTTTATTCTTCCTGGAGCTATTAGTAATTGCCCTCTGCTCTTCCCTAGTAACATATTGGACACCTTCCAACCTGGAGGCTCGTCTTCCGGTGTCATATCTTTTTGTCTTTTCATAGTGTCCGTGGGGTTCTTCTGACAGAAACACTGGAGTAGTTTACCTTTTCCTCCTCCGGTGGACCACATTTTGTCAGAACTCTTCACTCTTCACTATGACCCATCTCTCTTGGTTAGCCCTACATGGCCTCGCTGGTAGCTTCATTGCCTTATCGCAAGCCCCTTCACCACCTGATCTGGAGTAAATTGCCCTTCAGCTTTGTGATCTCCTGGAGTAAAAATTGTGTTGTGTAGTTTTAGTTTGCCTTTCACATTTATCTTAAAATGATGAGGTTGAGCATCTGATGGTTTTTAATGTTCTTTATTTTGGCTTCACTTAAAAAACAAAGCATATATTACACGTGATACAAAGACCAAAGGGTCAAAAAGGTATGAGAAGAAAGGTTTCTTTCCTTCCCTAAACCCAGCTACCTAATTTATCCCTGGCTAGGAGGCAGGTACTGTTAACTCTTCTTTGGATATCATTCTAGAAGTATTAGTATAAAACCGTATATGTTAGAAATCTTTTAATGTTCTGCTTTATTTTTGTAAAAATGAAAGCAACCTGAATGTCCCTCAGTGTAAAATACTCTTAAAATATATTTTGTGAATACATAATAGACTATGTAGTCATGCAAAAGAATGGAATATTTGTGTATGTGCTGATATAGACTATCTTTACAATTTATTGCATGAAGGAAACAAGATGCAGAGCCACATGTGTACTCTCCAGGTGTTTAAAGTATGTGCAGTACATTAGGCATTATTCTTGTATAGGAAACTTCTGGACTGACAGACTAGAAACTTGACAGTGGTTATTTCTGGGAAGGGAAATTTAGGGTCTGGGATGGTAGGGAAACCTAGTTTTCATTGCAGATATCTTTATGCTGTTAGAATTTTTTACTGTGCATACACATTTTTCAGTTAAAGAAAATTAGTTTTAAAAAGGGGTTGCATGTAATCTAAAATGAAATAGATTGAGTTTTTTCCAATTGCAGAAGATACACTTGTTCTTTATACATATTTATGAAAATACAGAATAACACCAAGAGAAATATTTAAAAACCCAGCCATAATTCCACAACCCAGAGGAGCTTGACATTAACATTTTGTTAAATTTCCTTCTAAATTTTTTGTGTTATGTGTGTGTTTCATGTATACACGGGCTTCCCAGGTGGCACTAGTGGTAAAGAATCCACCTGCTAATGCAGGAGACATAGGAGACACAGGTTCGATCCCTGGGTCAGGAAGGTCCCCCTGGAGAAGGACATGGCAACCCACTCTAGTATCCTTGCCTGGAGAATCCCCATGGATAGAGGAGCCTGGTGGGCTACAGTCCATAGGGTGGCAAAGAGTTGAACACGACTGAAGCAGCTTATAGTGCACGCTTGCATGCACATCATGTATACACACATTTAGACTTGTATATATTAAAGAAAATGACAATGTTATATTTTAAAATGCCATACTATACCTTTCTAATTTTTGTTGTTAGTGCCGAAACGTCCTGGGTATAGCTTCTCTGTGATAAGTCCTGAGTTTATTGAAGTTGCTACCACCAAAGTAATTATTAAAGCAATATTGACTTTACGTTTTGATTTTATAACTCAATTACTTAACTAAGTTGTGTTAATAAACAGATGGTCTTGGATGGGTTAGAAATGAAAGTTTTCTTTGTTTTTTGGTTGGGGGTGGGGTGAGGGGAGCAGTTGTTGAGGCTGTATGACAAGGCTTGCAGGATCTTAGTTCCCCAACCAGGGGAACTGTCCCTGTCCCTGTCCCTGTCCCTGACAGTGAAAGCACTGAGTCCTAACCATTGAACTGCCAGCAGATTTCCAGAAATGGCAGTTTTTCACAAAAGTAAGGCTTGTATATTGAAATGACTTATTTTAAATGTTTTTCAAGTGTAAAATTTGAGGACAGGTTAGTTGTCCTCTGTTGTAGGTTAGTTCAGACAATGAATGTTTGACTCACGGCTCTGTCAGACTGCTGCATTCTATTCCTGTCAGTTTTTTCTCTGTCAGGCTTTGGTCTGTCTCTGAATTGTCCTCTGTAGGGTTGTGAGGAAGGGTGGCAGGGCCATCCAAAGAAAACTCTTCTAGTCTTAGGGAAGTTGCTAGAAATGGAAGAATAACAAAGAGGAGAAAATAGGCAATTTTTGTCTTTATTTTCTAGGTCTACTCTGATCTAGAGGAAAATTTCTTACCGTTTATGATTTTTCTATTTTAAGAAGATAGATTTTTTTTATACGTAAGATATCAGAGAAATGTTAATGTGTTAACTGTTATTTAGGGCTTTAAATGCTGTGCCTTCAAGCATTATAAAATATATGGCTTGGTCCTTGGGAATATGATATTTTGAAAGTTACTTTCATGGTTGTCAAGAAATTTTTGTATTTTTTATATATGAAGAGTTTTATCTGAAAGTGTGCTTAATCACACAATATTCTATTTTCAGATATTTAGTCTTGGATATTGCAGATAATCCGGTTGAAAATATAATACGTTTTTTCCCCATGGTAGGTAACAATATTTTAATATCATTTAATATTTATGATTTGCTTTCTTAATTGTGCTTTTAAAACTTAATGGGACATGATTTTCTCCTATTCTGCTATTACTTGTAATGTCTGAAAATTGTGGGATTGTATTTTAAAGAAAATTGACTATTTTAAAAATCTTTTTTATGATCTCAAAATATTTGAGAAATTATATTTCAGATTTCTTAAATGCAAAATATTTAAACTTATAATAATGGTATTTGTGGCATTTTGGAAATTTTTGATGCAAGGTAATTTTTATTCAAATAAGCAGGAAAATATTTTCAGTATATTTTGTTTTGTGTATATATGTTTGTATTTTATGCTTATGTTACTCCATATATTTTATTATAACACACTGTCTTTTTCCTTCAGACAAAAGAATTTATTGATGAGAGCTTACAAAGTGGAGGTAAGTAATTTTTCTTTCATTTAACTTATGTTTATTTTTAGGAAATTATTCATTATAGTTAATTTTTAGTTATTTAAGACTAAATTCATTTAGTCTTAAATGAATATGAAAATTATAATTATGTATAATAGACTTTCCAAATTTCCCAAAACTTACTTCATTTGGATAGACTTTCTTAAATATCTCTATAGAACTATTTTCATATTGTCAGCTTTAAATCTTTTTAATCTAAAAGTCTATTGTAGTCTCCACACAGTTAATATAAATAAATTCAAGGATTTGAAAATTAGTAAGTATCCAAGTTGTGTATACAGAATACATAAAATGCTTAAGATAAGATTTATTTTACTGTGGTATGATACATGGTTTCAGTATATTTTAGCTGCTGCATCAGGTATCTTTCTATCAGAATAACTATTTCTTGTTTTTCAGGAAAAGTTCTTGTCCATGGGAATGCAGGGATCTCCAGGAGGTATGATGTTAGCAATAATCTTTCTTTCTCCAGCATTTAATTAATGAGTATGTTTTCTGTTTTTTTTCTAAAATATTTTCCCCCTCTTTAGTGCTGCCTTTGTTATTGCATACATTATGGAAACATTTGGAATGAAGTACAGGTAAGAAAGTATTCTGAAACCTAGCCAAAGTTTAAATTCTCATTAAAATGAAGCTTAATGGAGACAGTTTGGGCACTGGAAGTTAATAATCTCTTGATTTTTGTCATCTAGTTATGGTTGATTAATCAGTCCCTTTTATCCTGTGGTTAGTCTCTTAACCTCTGTAGCTGGTCTACCTTGTATAGATCCACTTAGGCTATTTTGTTACTTTATGAAGCTAGTTCTCTTATTATTTTAAAAACCCAAGATAATTACAGTTGGAGTAACCCATGGAAAACTGCTTGCTTACTACTAGGAAATTGGTTTATCTAAGTTTTAAAATTCTTATTAGACAAAGATGTAATTGCTTTCTTTGTTTAAAAGGTTAATTTATTATGTTTTCCTTTAACAGTAGTTGGGTGAAAAATTGCTTAAGAATTGTTTTATTGTCTATTCACAATTTATTATTTGTTTTACGCAAAATCATCTTTTCCAAGCATATTGCATAGACGAAAGGGAGAGAGAGGCTAATGTGCATTTCACCCTAAAACAAAGCTGGCCAATGTACAGTATTTCCTTTCTTAGAGTATCTTGTACAAGTTACAAATCTACTGTAGTCATTGATACTCTTGCACTCATGTCCCAGACTGATCCATTACCAAATTCTGTTTTATGTCCTAAAATTTTCCTTGATTCTGGCTCTTTCTCATTATTGAATCTCCCTAATCAAGCTCTAGTCATGTTTCATTATTTAATCTCCCTAATACAAGCTCTTCCAGTAGTTATCTTAGTGGTCTTGTGTTTTCTTTCTTTCTCTAGTCTATTCTGTTCTTCACACTGCAGTCAAAATGATTGTTTCAAAAGATAAATCATATTTCACCTTACCCTAAAAAGCTCTCAGAGGTTTCTGATCCTTAATAATTCTAAATGTGGCCAGTGAAACTTCACATGACATGTCTGTATAAACCTTCCGTTCTTATGCTGTGTACTCCGTTAACCTTGTCCATTTGAGCTGTGTTCAACATTGGATCCACATGCCTGACACATAGTGGACATTCAAATCTTTTATTTCATTTGGTGTTTTTATCTTAAAATTATAATGGAAAAATTTGCTTAAAGGTGTTCTTAAATATTATTTGAATACAAATGTTTTGTGTTTATTTCATTGAAAAGATTAATGCTTGGTAGATTTTGTTTTATATATATTTTTTATTATTTGGTGCCATGTCAGCAAATAATAACTTAATTTATTGCGTCTCTGCCAGATGCCAGATACACTGCTGGACACTTTTATCTCAACAACACAAGGAAGTCCATATGTTTCTAATTTAACCAGTAATAAAATCTGAACATGGAGTGTGTGTGACACATGCTATACATGATATGTTATACTTACTATCTTCCATATTCATAGTAGTGCTTAAAGATAGGAATTGTTATGATCCCCAATTTACACATGAAAAAAATAGAGAAGTTGAAAAGTATCCCCTAGAACACAGCTGGGGAGCAAAGGATTTTCCCACTGCAGTTCACTACCTCTCTGTAGTACAAGCTGTCTGATTATGATTTTCTGTTTTAGGTAAATTGTTAGGTAAGTTCCTACTTTAGATAAATTCTGGAAAAATTGAGATTAGTTCATGAAATAATATTACCGCCTTAGTTTTCCTATTTTTTTGTTTTCAGAGATGCGTTTGCTTATGTTCAAGAAAGAAGATTTTGTATTAATCCTAATGCTGGATTTGTCCATCAACTTCAGGTAACTTCTCTATTTTTCCTCTTTAAGGCAGTCAGCTGCTGCTGCTCAGTCGCTTCAGTCGTGTCCGACCCTGTGCGACCCCACGAGGCTCCCCTGAACCTGGGATTCTCCAGGCAAGAACACTGGAGTGGGTTGCCATTTCCTTCTCCAATAAGGCAGTCAGAAAGTATGATAATTAAAAGCTTGTATTCATATGATTTAGTTGTAGTACTTGGTAAATACTTAAAAATTGCCATAATCTGACTAATTTCTTTGTTCAAGTTTAAATCTATTTAAAAGTATTTTTTTTAAGCTGCCATTGACAAGAAAAAAAGGATTAAAACCACATTGTTAAATCTAAAGTAAAATAGTTGATCTTAGACGTGTCTTCCATTTTCCCTCTATTTTGATTACATACAGAGCATAAGAAAATTTTGGTTCTAAGTGTGTTACATATAGCAGCTTTTTCTATTTTATATGCTTTATCTTCTCCATGTTCTTTCACACTTTGATGATGTGTAGAAGATACACTAAAAAGAAAATAAACCTGTGAATTATCTGATTAATTTTTTCCAAGATGAAAAATCATAAGTCAAAGAATGTGCTCTGGCTGATTGCATCCAGTTATGCAGGAATAAATCTTACATTGAAATATCAAGAGCGCTACAAAATGTGTTAGTTACCAAACTTAATTTACTTTGTTTTTATTTTTAATTCACTTTTAGTTTTTATTTCATTTTAAAAAGAGAAAAATAGTCATGATTAAAAATATGAAAATTCAGTAATGCTTAAGAAGAATACTTGAAAAGTAAGTCTCCTTAATAGTGTATCTTGAAGATTATATATAGCTCTACCTTAATAATATTTGTGTGTGTGTGTGTGTATATCACAGTTTTATGTGACCAGTTCCTCATACATTGGAGAAGGCAATGGCACCCCACTCCAGTACTCTTGCCTGGAAAATCCCATGGACGGAGGAGCCTGGTGGGCTGCAGTCCATGGGGTCACTAAGAGTTGGACACGACTGAAGCGACTTAGCATAGCATAGCATCCTTATACATGGTGCTTTAAGTTGTTTCCAGTCTTTCATGATTTTAAACAACATTGGAAAGAATGTCCTAATAGGTGTATCTTTGTTTACATGTGTGAATGTACCTCTAAGATAATTGGTCAGAGTGGAATTGCTGGGTCAGAGGGCATTTGAAAGTTGATGTTGCTAAATTGCCTTTAAAAAGACTCCAGGAAACAAAGAGTACCTACTTACCCATACCTAGTCAATACCAACAGCAAGTTTCATGAAACTTTTGGACCATTGTTGTCATGGTGGTAAAAGTGGCAGCTGCTTGTAGTTTGCCCGTTTTTCTAACAGGTTGTTGGTCTTTTTCTCATTGGTTTGTAAGGATTCTTTGTAGAAAATTTATCTGTAGCCAGTGATTTGAAGGCTTCCCTCGTGGCTCAGATAGTAAAGAATCCACCTGCAGTGCAGGAGACTTGAGTTTGCTCCCTGGGTTGGGAAGATCCCCTGGGGGAGGGCACGGCAACCCACTCCAGTGTTCTTGCCTGGAGACTCTCCATGGACAGAGGAGCCTGGTGAGCTACGTACAGTGCATGGGATCGCAAAGAGTTGGACACGACTGAGCGACTTAAGCACAGCACAGCCAATGATTTGAAATGCCATTTTTATTATATACCAAATTTTAAATCCACACGAGTCTGTTTCTGACTTTGTATTTTGTTCCATTGATCTGCTTATTGCTGCCTTTGTATCAAAGTTTTAAATGCTATAATATTTGTAAGTAGTCTGTATTATTTATATTAAGTAATTTAATCAAGATTTCCTCATTAATGTTCTTTCCGAAAATTTCCTGGCAAGTTCTTAACACATATTTTGTGGTGTGATCTTTACTGGAAAGGGTGCAGAAAGAATTGACACCTTTAAATTTTTCAAAGAGTATGTTTCTAAGAGTATGTTCCATTTATTCAAGTCAATTTCTATGTCCTTTGGTGTTTTAAAGTTTTCCTTGTATAAAATATATGTTTTTCTTATGAAATTTATTCCTAGCTATTTTCTTTTACTCCATTATAATTAAAATTGTTTTTTCAAATATCTTTCTAGTGTGTTTTCTAATTGCTTATTTTTTTTTTATAGGAAAGCTGTTTATGTTTTTAATTGGCAACCTTACTAAACTCTAGGACCAAATTTAAAGAATTTTCCAGTTGATTATCCTCCATTTTCATCTTCAAATCATAATAATTTTGCCTCTTTTCTAATTTTTTTTCTTTCTCACTTGATGGTCATTGTATCAGAACAATTGGATAAGTAATAGTGGTGTGATATTCATACTTATTTTATTCTTGATTTCAATTTCATTGCTTTTATTATTGTACTGTGTGTGTTTCAGTGAGTATTTGCTTGTGCATATTTAAAAGGTTTTTTAATCAGGAATAGATACTGATTTTTAACTTAAAACATTTTTTTATGAAATGACTCTAGTTTCAGTCCTTTAAGTCATTAATATGGTGAATTGAATCACATAATGCTAGACCTAGACCATTCAGGTATGACCTAAATCAAATCCCTTATGATTATACAGTGCAAGTGAGAAATAGATTTAAGGGCCTAGGTCTGATAGAGTGCCTGATGAACTATGGACTGAGGTTCGTGACATTATACAGGAGACAGGGATCAAGACCATCCCCGTGGAAAAGAAATGCAAAAAAGCAAATGGCTGTCTGGGGAGGCCTTACAAATAGCTGTGAAAAGAAGAGAAGTGAAAAGCAAAGGAGAAAAGGAAAGATATAAACATCTGAATGCAGAGTTCCAAAGAATAGCAAGAAGAGATAAGAAAGCCTTCTTCAGTGATCAATGCAAAGAAATAGAGGAAAACAACAGAATGGGAAAGACTAGAGATCTCTTCAAGAAAATTAGAGATACCAAAGGAACATTTCATGCAAAGATGGGCTCGATAAAGGACAGAAATGGTATGGACCTAACAGAAGCAGAAGAT
>NW_011494606.1:7571016-7571712 GCF_000754665.1 Bison bison bison
ACAGTTAGAACTGGACATGGAACAACAGACTGGTTCCAAATAGGAAAAGGAGTACATCAAGGCTGTATATTGTCACCCTGCTTATTTAACTTATATGCAGAGTACATCATGAGAAATGCTGGACTGGAAGAAACACAAGCTGGAATCAAGATTGCCGGGAGAAATATCAATAACCTCCGATATGCAGATGACACCACCCTTATGGCAGAAAGTGAAGAGGAACTCAAAAGCCTCTTGATGAAAGTGAAAGAGGAGAGTGAAAAGGTTGGCTTAAAGCTCAACATTCAGAAAAGAAGATTATGGTATCCGGTCCCATCACTTCATGGGAAATAGATGGGGAAACAGTGGAAACAGTGTCAGACTTTATTTTTCTGGGCTCTAAAATCACTGCAGATGGTGATTGCAGCCATGAAATTAAAAGATGCTTACTCCTTGGAAGGAAAGTTATGACCAACCTAGATAGCATATTGAAAAGCAGAGACATTACTTTGCCAACAAAGGTTCGTCTACTCAAGGCTATGGTTTTTCCTGTGGTCACGTATGGATGTGAGAGTCGGACTGTGAAGAAGGCTGAGCACCGAAGAATTGATGCTTTTGAACTGTGGTGTTGGAGAAGACTCTTGAGAGTCCCTTGGACTGCAAGGAGATCCAACCAGTCCATTCTGAAGATCAGCCCTGGGATTTCTTTGGAAGATG
>NW_011494606.1:7571812-7572571 GCF_000754665.1 Bison bison bison
GTGCTGTGATTCATGGGGTCGCAAAGAGTCGGACACGACTGAGCGACTGAACTGAACTGAACTGATTCTACATATCCTCTGTAAATTTTGCTATGTAATGTTTTTATTCTTGTTACAACTTGATATTCTGTCATTTCACTTTTGATTTTATTTTTACTTCACGTTTGAGAGTTTTTTTCATAAATCGTATAACTAAATTTTAAATGTTTTCTTTGTGGTGTAATAAACAGTTGTTATTATGACTATTGGAAAAGAAGATATATTCTCTGTTTTCAGGGCATAAAATTCAGTCTGCAGTCATCCTTCTATATCTGTGAGGAATTGGTTCCAGGGCCATACACACTTCCTCACCATGGATTCCAAATCTCATGTAAAATGGCATAGTACAGTCAGTTCTGTGTATCTGTGGGTTCTGCATTCATGGATACAGAGGGTACATTGTATTTGTTCACTTCATCTTTTGGGGGCTTAGAGGTGAACTGAAACTCCCTTTGTTCTGTTTCTGTTTACTTCTTTAATTCCTCTAGTTTCTTTGCCAATTTTAGTGCTGCATTATTTCATAGATAAAATTCAAGTTAGATCTTCATTGTAGTTATATGTTTATTGTCCAGTTATTTTACTTTGAAATTAACCTTAATATTGTGATCCTTTTTTGTTTGCATTTGTCTTGTGAGTTTCTTCATTGCTTTTCTTTCCACCTTTCTAAATCGCTTTGTTTTACATGCATTTCTTGTATGTGCCCTATGGCTGGATTTTGTT
>NW_011494606.1:7572671-7574048 GCF_000754665.1 Bison bison bison
TGGGATTTCTTTGGAAGGAACGATGCTAAAGCTGAAACTCCAGTACTTTGGCCACCTCATGCGAAGAGTTAACTCATTGGAAACGTCTCTGATGCTGGGAGGGATTGGGGGCAAGAGGAGAAGGGGACCAGAGAGGATGAGATGGCTGGATGGCATCACTGACTCGATGGACATGAGTTCGGTGAACTCTGGGAGTTGGTGATGGACAGGGAGGCCTGGCATGCTGCAATTCATGGGATCGCAAAGGGTCGGGCACGACTGAGCGACTGATCTGATCTGATCTGATGCTAGACTTGTTAATTTTGAATCATTTTGATTCACAAATGAATCTCACTTTGCTCTGGTAGACTATGTTCCATTAATGTGTTGCTAGATTCTGTTTGTCAAATTTTTTTTTTTTTTTTTTTAAGATTTTCGAATTAGTTGAATAAGTTATACTGGTTTGTAATTTTTTTTTTTTCTGTACTACCATCTTCTGGTTAGAGTGTCTGTCACGTTTTTCTCATGTTTAAAATGAAAACTTGCTTTCTCTTTATTTGCTCTAGAACAATTTAAATTAGATTGGAGTTACCTGCTTCTTAATGTTTGATATATGGTACCTGTGAAATCACTGGACCTTGATTTTTTCAATTTAATTCAGTTATTCATTATTACATTCATTCATATATTTTGAGGGTGAACCAATTCTTGGACAGCTTTCTTCATTTGGTTAATGGCTAGGTCTGATTTTCATAGCCTGTTTAGGTCACTTTGGATGATTTCATAATCTTGTATATAATTTCACTGGATTTGAGATAAAATTGAGGAAAATAATGTTTTGCATTTTTTGATATCTTCTAATTTCTTTGGTTATTTTTTCATTCTTTTTTTCTAATTTTGTATATCAGTGCTTTCTTTTTCCCCTTTATCTGGTTTGTTTATATAATTTCTGTATTTGAATTTCTTCTTGCTTTGTGCTTTCCTTAGGTTTTTGTTGTTTTTGCTGCTGCTGCTGTTATTCTTTTGTGGATTTTCTCAGTTGCATGCTTAGTTGCTCAGTTATCTCTGACTCTTTGCGACCCCATGGACTATATATCCCTCCGTTCTTGAGATTCTCCAGACAAGAATACTGGAGTGGGTAGCCAGTCCCTTCTCCAGGATATCCTCCCAACCCAGGGGTCAAACTCGAGTCTTGAGCTATAAGAATTCAAGACTGTAAATTATCCTCTTAGCATTTCTTTAGCCATATGACTCATTGGAAAAGACTCTGATGCTGGGAGGGATTGGGGGCCGGAGGAGAAGGGAACAACAAAGGATGAGATGGCTGGATGGCATCACTGACTCGATGGACATGGGTTTGGGTGGACTCCGGGAGTTGGTGATGGACAGGGAGGCCTG
>NW_011494606.1:7574148-7582358 GCF_000754665.1 Bison bison bison
CAGAGGGTACATTGTATTTGTTCACTTCATCTTTTGGGGGCTTAGAGGTGAACTGAAACTCCCTTTGTTCTGTTTCTGTTTACTTCTTTAATTCCTCTAGTTTCTTTGCCAATTTTAGTGCTGCATTATTTCATAGATAAAATTCAAGTTAGATCTTCATTGTAGTTATATGTTTATTGTCCAGTTATTTTACTTTGAAATTAACCTTAATATTGTGATCCTTTTTTGTTTGCATTTGTCTTGTGAGTTTCTTCATTGCTTTTCTTTCCACCTTTCTAAATCGCTTTGTTTTACATGCATTTCTTGTATGTGCCCTATGGCTGGATTTTGTTATTTTGATTTTTTACTCATATTTTTCTTTAATAGGTGAATTTATCCCACTTTTTTGTACTAAAAATGACATACACTTTTGTCTGTCATTTTATTTTCATATCATGCTTTCTCTTAAAATACATCTTTTTTGAACTTTTCACTATAAATTGATGAATTTTTTGTTTGTATTCTTTTGATACTTTTAAATTTATAAGTTGTTTACTTAATGGGCACAATCTAAGTTTATAGTATATACATATGTTCCTTGAGTTATCACATTTAAATAACTATCAATGGATTTCCAGTATAAAAGATAAAAATTTATATACCTCTACTTTCCTCCTTCCCCTCCACAACCTATTTTGTTGATACTAATCTTAGTTCTTCTAGGAGATACCGCTTACACTTTTAAAAATATTTAAATATAGTACCTCTTTTTACTTAGCAATATAGGATCATCCACTTAAACTATGTCCTGTTACATTTCCCGGCTTTTACTTTTTCTACATTGTTACAAATTATAATATTTGCATTCTATGCTATAACCGCATTTTCTCATTGTTCATGCTGAGTTCTATATTTAAGTAGGATTTTAGCCTCCTTATTCAACTCCTGGAGTTTGAACATTATTTTCAAGAAGAGTTCTTCGAAACTTAAGTCCTAGCATTTTGGAAAATGTTTTTCTCTTGCTCTTATGTTTGTTTTGGCCACACTGCATGGCATGTGGGATCTTAGTTGCCTGACCAGGGATCAAACCCATGCCGTCTGCAGTGGAAGTATGGAGTCTTAATCACTGGACCACCAGGGAAGCTCTGTTGTGTTTATGTTTGAATGGCACTTGGCTAGATTAAAAAAATTTTAATACTTTTTCTCTTATGAGTTTCTACACAGACCTAACATTGAATAATTGTCCTAGAGAAGTCTGAAGGGAGCTTAATTTTTAAAATTCTTCCCTCTTAGAAGACTTGATTGGAAGGAGGAGCTGTTTTCTGGATGAGCATAGGATGCTTTATTAAGTATATCTTTTTGATTGTTCTATATTAATTTCCTTTTAGTCATAATATGCCCTTACCACTTAGAGATTCACATCTTCCCTTATTACAGAAAGTTTTCTTCTAATACGTATTTGGCTATTGTTGTTCTTTTTCACTTGCCTGTTTTTTTCTCCCAGAGACATATTTTATATTGTTTTTTTTTTCTTCCATATCTACCATTTTCTCTGTATTTATTTTCAACTTTGTTTTGTTGTCTTTTGGCTTGATTTTTGGCAAGCTTTTCTTTCCATTCCCATGCTTTGTTGTTCCATCAGATGTTTATTTGACATTGTTATAAGCAGTGGCAGTAAAGCAGAGAACAAAACAGACAAATCCCTGACTTCATAAAACTTATTTTAATGAATTAGTAAACCAACCTAGTGGGCTGCCATCTATGGGGTCGCACAGAGTCGGACGTGACTGAAGCGACTTAGTAGCAGCAAACTAAAATATAGGAGGTTATGGAGAAGGAAATGGCAGTATCCTTGCCAGAGAAATCCCTTGGACAGAGGAGCCTGGTGGGCTTCAGTCCATTGGGTCACAAAGAGTCAGACATGACGGAATGGCTAAACTACAACAACACAAAAGTAGTAGATCATATGGTAATAGGTCACAGAGGAAAATAAGAGAGCCGTTAAGGTCATATAAAGAAGTGAGACATTAATTGCATTTTTGAAAGGTGATAAGAAAAGGCCTTATTGCAAAAATGTTATTTGACCAAAGACCTGAAGAAATTAAGAGAATGAGCTATTTCGGTACTTGGGGGAAAGCATTCTAGATAGAAGGAATATGTGCAAGTGCCTTGAGATGGGAGTATGCCTAGTATTTTCAAGAAGTGTGAGGAGGTCAGTATAGCTGGAACAGAGTGAGCAAATGAATAGTAATAATAGATTAAACCTGGGAGGTAAGGGGCCACGTGATAGGCATTTATAGGCCATTATAAATAAGGCCTTTGACTTTTAAGTGAAGGAATAAACTGGGTCATCTGTGTTAAATGTAGTATACCATGTATATATACTGTAAGGGTTGTTGGGGTTAGGGCAGAAGCAAGTACATAAATTACGAGGCTATGGAGTGATGGGAGTTAGGAGAGAATACGGATTTAGACAGAGGTGATTGTTGATGAAAAGAGATCAGATTCTGGATTTACTTGACAGTATAGCTTACAGAATTTGCTGTTGGATTGGAGAAGAGAGACTGGGATGATTCTAAGCCTTTTAGTCTGAACAACTGGAAGAGGAACTGTTGCTTACTTGTATAGGAGAAACTGCATGAAATTTGAAGGGAATAAAATTGAGACTTTTTCGTCATGTTAAGGTTAAGAGAGCTATTAGATAGTGGGCAGGTCTGCATATAAGCCTGGTGTTCATGAGAAAGAACCTTATATATAGGGGTTTTCAGTATATGGATGCTATTGAAAGCTTTAAAACTGAGTGAGATCACCAGAGAAGGGAGTGTGGGCAGAAAAGGACTTCAAAAACAGAAACTTAATGTACTCCCAACATGTAGAGATTGGGGAGATGGGGAATCAGCAGAGGAGGCTGAAAAGAGTGGCCAGTGAGTTGGGAAGAAAACCAGGATGGTCTGGTGCTTGGGAAGTCAAGTGAAGAAGGCATTTTAAGAGTAGGAGATGATCCTTTGTTTCAGAGGTTGATAATAGGTTAAGTAAGGGCTGAGAACTGACATTGAGTAGGAGCACGAAGTGATCAGTGCCCTTGACAAACAAGTTTTTGTGGAATGGGGCGTATAAGCATAATGGGAAGAGAGGAATGTGAACAGCCAGAACAGATATTTCCAGGAATTAAAAGGGGAAAACAGAAAAACAGTAGTTGGAGGGGAAACTGGGATTAAGAGGGGCATTTTGTTTGTTTTCTAATATGGTAGGAAAGGGCATATTTATGTGCTGTTGGGAACAATCCAGGAGAAAGAGGTACATTAATAATGTGCTAGAATTGCATGGTATGGTCCGTTCTCCTCTTTGTTGATTCTCTTACAGTCATTATTTCTGTGGTTTATTTTCTTCTTTGTTTTTCTATTGAGCTCTAAGAGTTACGTCATCTCTTTCATTGTTAAATTTCTTCCATGAGTCCTTTTATCTCTTCTTTGAACTTGTTTCAGAAATGCCGTTATCTCATTGATTTTATGGAGAATTATTCACAATTTTCACCTGCCTCGTGTAATTTTCATGCAGTTTTCTTCATATATGGACTTTGGTTATAATGTTGCTTTTTTCCCCTTAGAAACACTTTTACATAAGACTTATATTGGTTCATTTTTGATTATTGGTCATCTTCGAACTGGAGGCATTCTTCTTAGATAAGCCATTTTCCCAATAATAAAGTTTTGGGGAGAGATTGGGAAATATAGGCAGCTTAAATTTTCCCAGTTGTTTTGGAAGACTTTCTCACCAACAGTTTTTCCCACTAGTATGAATCTACTCAGTGAGTGGAGAAAAGGAGCCCCTCTGTCACAGGTTTTTCCTTTTTAGGTTCATAACTACTACATGCACATTGGAGTCACCTGGGGAACTTTACCCATACCATTAAATGAGAATCACTGGAAAGGGGGCAGCCAAGGAGAGGGGTAAGCTGAGTATATATATACTGGTTTTAAGACTTTTCAGGTGATCCTCAGGTATAGTCAGCCTGAGAATTAGTGATTTAGTTTTTACTTTTAGCTGACCAAGATTAGCAGATGCTTGGCAACAGTTTCTCCTCCACCAGGCTTGCTTCTTGCAAAAATGCCAGGTGTGGATGTTCACATTTTCCTTGATAGACCCACACATACTTCATACTATGCAGGGGCTTCTAAGATTTGTCTTAGGTCTGCCACCCTTTTTGGAGAACTCTAAATTGTACCCACTTTGTTTGATATATGCAGCCAGGTATTTTCTGTGCATAGCTTAGTCTGGTTCCATTTTTTTAATATTATTGTGAAATATAATACACATATGTAAGTGCATAAAGTGTAAACAAACATCCATGTAACTACCATCCAGATAATGAAATTGAACATTTTCCAGAATTCCAAAAGTCCTCTTGAGGCCTCTTCCTAATTATAATTCTCTTTCTTCTGTCATAAAGGTAGGCACTGTTCTTTTTTCCTTACTCTTCTTTCTCATATTCAGGGTTATCGATGTTTTATAGTTTCATCAAATCAGGAGTTCTCTATATATCTTGTTCTATCTCCTCCCTTTAAGGAAAGAAGGTACATGAATGCTTTTATTATTTCATCTTTAACTGGAAGTCGAGGACTATTGATTTTAAGAAATTAGAACCAGATACATACTTGAACCAGATATATGATTGAAGATTGAAGGTGGGAGGAGAAGAGGACAACAGAGGATGAGATGGTTGGATGGCACCACCAACTCAATGAGTTTGAGCAAGCTCCAGGAGTTGGTGATGGGCAGGGTGCGGTCAATGGGGTCACAAAGAGTCAGACATGAATGAGTGACTGAACTGAATATACTTAAATCCATTAAGTACTTTATATTAGTCTGATTTTTTAAATATTTTATTTCATTTTCTTCTTAAGTCAGAGATCTGCCCCAGTGGCAGGGAATATGTCCTGATTGCTAGTTCAGTGTGTGATACCCTAGTGCAGGCTATTGGCTTGATTTGATTTATAGTCTCATCAGTATATATGAAATTATAAGATAGGAATTTTAAGCATTTCTCTTACAGCCATATGGCACTGGAGTTTTCAGTATAAACTAAGAATACCAGTAATGCATGCATTAACCACTTTTTAAATTTCATTTTGTTTTGGGTATCCAAGAATTTAAATGTATACTCAAGTTAATTGTATACTCAAGTTAAATGTATACTCAAGTTAATTAAAATCTTTTCTAGGAATATGAAGCCATCTACCTAGCAAAATTAACAATACAGATGATGTCACCACTTCAGATAGAAAGGTCGTTATCTGTTCATTCTGGCTCCACAGGTAAGGATTTTTTCATTTTGGAGAAATTTGGGGAGATAGATGATATGAAAAGTAGAAGAGAAGATGCATCTGTCACTCATTAGCAAGTTACACTGAGCAATTTAAATTGTTTAGAAACTTTTGGATGGGCTATTGAATTAAAATAATTTCTAATTTTAATTTTATAATTAATTATATATTATACTGAGCTTCTGTGTGTATGCCACTAGTTAAGTAGAACATGCTGGTTGGAAGATCAGATTTCCATTTTGTTGACCTTTAAATCTTTAAGTAGTTTAAAGTGAAAGTGTCAGTTGCTCAGTGGTGTCCAACTCTTTGTGACCCCATGGACTGTAGCCCACCAGGCTCCTCTGTCCATGGAATTCTCCAGTCTAGAATATTGGAGTGAGTTGTCATTCCCTTCTCCACAATTAAGTAGTATAACTGTGTTGGAAAGATTAAAATAATAAGAGGGGTCTGGTACCGGAGGCCCTAAATACACTTAGGTGATCTTATTGAAAATAAAAGGTGGCTAGTAAGTGAAAGCAGGGTGACTCAGTTTCTCTGTTGCCATAAATATTTGTCCTTTTTTCTTCCCTATTTTAGAGTGTTTTCTCCCCCATTTAATGATCCAGGCATGCTCTCAAAATCTTTTAACGTTTACAGTCCTCTCCAAGACCTTGCTACCCTTTTTTGTCTCCTTTCTTTTTATTAGAGCATTCATGGAATTTATTAGTTTATTATTTTTCTCTCCCAGAGTTCCTTTCAGTCTTATTTGCACCAACAGCCTTTTAAGTTAGGAAAAATAGGTTACATACCTGGTTAGTGTTGGATTTAGAAATTGAACACTGGTGATCTCATCCACAAGTCCAGCACTATATTGTACCTCCTTAGTTGATGAAACTATGTAACCACACTTCAAGCTTAACTTCCTACTTGTCATTGACTCTTTAGTTTGCAACTTCTATGTAATCATTTTCCAAAATGGGAGGCTCTGTTTCTTCAGTAACAAAAATTCTTTCTTTTTATAATACCTTTAATCTCAGTATAGTTCAGGTCTGTATTGGCCTCCCATCCTACATGTTCCATACATTGTGGCCAGACATATTTTCATGAAAGATAATTCTAATAGTGGTTTTCTTCTTGTCTAAAAGTCTTCGTTGGCTTAATTTTTTACTGAAGCAAACACATCACAGATAGTAATTAAAGGCCCTTTTGATCTTTATTTGTATCTCTCACTGTACCTCTATATATGTACTGCAGAAAACTGAGCTACTAATGGTTTCCCGTGTGTCTTCTATTCTCCACCTAGAAAGCATCACATCCAGTCTCTCCATAAAAACTTGGTTCAGATGTCGTTGCCTCAAGAAAACATGATGATTAACTTATTCTTCCTCTAACTTCTAGATATTCTGCCATAGAACTTTATCTGTACCTCCTCACTTTCTGCCTTGAATTAGCTAGCTATGTCTCTCAACCTCCTTTAGTAGAATGCAGATGTAGCACTGCATCTGAATCTGTTATAACAGCTGTATTTAGACTTAAGGCTTTCCAGGTGGTGCTAATGGTAAAGAGCCTAACTGCCAATGCAGGAGACATAAGAGACACAAGTTCAATCCCTGGGTCAGGAAGATTCCCCTGGAGGAGGGCATGGCAACCTACTCCGGTATTACTGCCTGGAGAATCCCATAGACAGAGGAACCTAGTGGGCTGCAGTCTATAGGGTCACAAAGATTGGACACAACTGAAGCGACTTAGCACGTATGCACACATTTAGACTTATTTTAATGACTAGCATATTTTCTTCTTTATTCCATCAGTACTATATTTCTGTTCTTTTCTTATTAATCTTGTAGTGAAATACTAGTTTCCCTTCGGAATCCAATCCACCCTCTGGACTAACACTAACCATGATTTAGCACAACTTTTAGGGCATAAGTTTAAGGTGATGTAACTATTTGGCAGATAACGCAGCAAACCCTTTACCAGTTCAGTTGTTCCCTAAAGTTTTCCTCCATTGAGACTCAAATTTCTTGATTATGATTGTTGGGCATATACAATCCTACACATACTCTGTGTGGGAAATTCCTGTACTAGCAGACTATGATATGAGGAGTAGATAAAAGAAATTCTCTTATCTGCTACATGCCTTCCTTCCAGTTCTACACTTGTTGATAACAATCAGTTTCACTGGAAAAACATTTTTGACAGCATCTGTGAAGCAAAAGGATAATTACATCTACAAAATAAAATTATACAAATTATAACTTCATAAAGTTATATGAAGTTCATAAGTAATATGTTCAGAGTCACATGTTTATGATGGATGCCTAGAAAATGGTAACCAAATATTTATGAACCATTATTTTAAAAATTAATGTTCATTATATAAAATACCTTAATAATATTAAGAGGGATGATGTCACGAAGATACAAAGTTCTTTGGGTTATTTGTAACAAAAGTATTTTATCAGTACAAAGGTTTATTAAAAATTCAGTCATGAAATTTTCATTGTCATATATATATGATAACACTTCAAGAAAAATGAAGCCTTTCCTAGCTGTAACATTCTAATGAATGAATTTATTTAAGTTCCCATTATACCATATGTTGTGTTCATGCAATAACTTTTAGGCAGTTTGAAGAGAACACATGAAGAAGAAGATGATTTTGGAAACATGCAAGTGGCAGCTGCGCAGAATGGCTGATTCAAGAGCAGCATTATAGAGGATGTGAATTTCTATTTGAGGAGAAAAATACTACAGACAGTAATAATGTAAAATGGTAAAAACACAAGTAGTTTCTTTTCAATTATATGTTGCTTCCAGACGTGTTTCTCTGCGACTTGTTGAGCAACATTTTAAGATGTTGGACTTCTGCAATAGATGGCACTGATGGTTTTACTCCTTTTTTTTTTTTTTTTTTTTAAATTCTTT
>NW_011494606.1:7584779-7590394 GCF_000754665.1 Bison bison bison
ATCTTGAATTATAAAGTTGGGATGCATATATAGAGATATATATCAAAATCTCAACTTGATGTAAAGTAAATGAGCAGTTACCTGGCGGATTTTTTTTTTCAAATAACTGTTTAATCCATAATTCCATAGCAGACTTAGCTTCACCTCAATATTTTTGTCCATTCATCAGTGCTCCAATAAGAAAATGATAGGAAATAGCTGAAAATTACTAAAAGATTTTTTTTTTTTTTTTATTAGAAAAATAAGTTGCTAGGGTCTTTGAATGCTGGATTTTTTTTGTCTTACCCATCCATGGCAGCTAAAAAAAAAAAAAATCACTCAAAATATTCAGGTTTACATGTTAGCTCTCTCTCATAGGGAGTTGCCATACCTCACAGTTCAAAGTGTATTCTATAGATCAGTAACATTATACTGACATGTAATTGCAATTTACTATGCAGCAAAAATGATTCAAGAAAAAAATAACCTACAGTGTCTATTTACCTTTGTATAGACAATTGCTTAAGTTACTCTGCTTTTAACATTTGTACTTGGATAAAATGCTTATTATGTATGTATAGGAATGTCACAGTGCAAGATGCTGCTAGCTCAGGCACAAAGTATTAAAATTATTTTGTGAAGATTGGTGGTTGTATTAAAACTGTTGTGCCATTATACCTCAAAAAAGATTGAAAAGTTCATTTATACTGCTTATGCCATAACCGCTTTACTTAGATTGTTGTCTTCTAGGTAAAAGTAACCCAGTTTTAATCCCACACACATATTAAATCTGAAGGACAAATGAACATTGGATAATGAGAAGCACTTAAGGGTATTTTCTAAAACACTGTGATTACACACATAAAAATTAAGGTCAGTACAGGGAGGTCCCAAGTTTAGGCTCAAGATATTTTTTAATGATTATTTGAACAAGTTTGGAGTTGAAAGTGAGGGAATTTGTGTCTGAAGGCAGAGGTAAGGCCATTCATAGAACAGCTTCCAGCTCATTTAAAAAAATACTTCATGCTTTTAGTTTTCCCCTTGTTAGCCTACCTACATAATATCCTTCATCAAATCTGAGATGTCATCATCAGCATCACTACACTATCTTTTTGATCCCACTAAAAGGCAAAAATATTGCTGAATAAATCATGACAAACAATTGATCATAAAATGCATCCAGATTTCCAAATGTTACATGTAAAAAAAGATGTGCATTTTAGTCAGTAAAATACAAATATATAAAACACATGGAACAAAATAAAAATCACAACTGCCACTTCATTATACCTTTTCAAAAGTGAAGAGTACCCAAAAATGTATTACTGAAATGTATCTGCAGTTTTTTTCATACTCAAGTTTACCCACAGGATGCCTTAGTAAAATCAAGCTTTTCTGGTTAACTAAAGCTACATGCAGATCATCAATTCCTCAGGGACACAATTTTTATGTGTTATACCTTACCTACAATTTTGTTTCCTATGGGGGGAATTTAAGATAAGACTGTAAGAACATTATTTAAAGGGATTTATTGAAATAGCCAGCTTATATTACTTCACATTGTTTAGTGGTAAGAATTATAATAAAACATTTGCCTTTTATTAGGGTCCCAGCCACACAGGGATCTTAGTTCCCCAACCAGGGATCAAACCCATGCCCCTTGTATAGGAAGCAAGGAGTCTCAACCACTGGACCACCAGAGAAGTTTCTATTAGGTTTATTTTTTAACATGGGTTTTTAATTACCAGGATATACCTAATGAAGCTACTGTTACCAAGGTTATAGGACTCCTTTTTCTTAAAAAGCAAAATTAGTTTTGTTGCTTTCACTAGGGACACACCAATTCATGTGCTTAGGTCATCAGCAGGTAAGTAGCACACCCTCTATTGGTAAAGAATTTCTGTTATTTAGAAAGTTAACTAGCTTTACTGCATGGAGGGAAATAGGAAATCTCGTTGAACCAGGTGTGGGTCAACAGGATGAGAAACAGGTGGTTTTTACTTTCTATGCTCCTTTTACAAAGAGTACACAAAATTAAAATTTTACAAACCCTGACTCGACCTAATTGTTTCAATAGACAACTCAAGAAAAGCACAGAAAACATTAGGATTCTAACAAAATTATTCATATGAACAGGTTTAATGTAACATGGAATGCAGAAGATAAGAACCAGTTGTGAAGTATCTAATTCTTATTTACTTAAAAAAAAAATTAAAATCAAAATAGGATAGTGACCAGAATAATAGTACCATTATAGTCACATTAAATAGAAAAGCTTCCATCAACATTTTAAGGATGTAATAAATGTAGTATGATACATTTTAAAATGTTCCACAACTTTGTAATCCGTTTTTCATAAAAATGTTAGAAGACAGGCTTTGGACACCCCATGGAAAGATGAGAAATAAGGTTAGAAATATATAATATACCAGGATTTATTTACTAACTCACTGTTAAAAAGTACCTTATATTTCTCTTAGATATTTAAACATGAATAATTATTATATTTCACATATAAGACAGGTAGTACTTCAGCTACATTAGAATTATAACAACTTTTAGATGTATATTTAATTGTCACGTTTTATAAGTTAATCTTCATTTCTACTTCTTTTAAAGGCTCACCAGGTTGTCTGCCAGTACAGTATTAGGATAGGCAAGTGTTGGACTGTACTACATTTAGTTATATCTAACATCCAATTTCATGTAACGTGTGAAATGACATACCCTTAAGTGGTATTTAGATATATTTCTTTGAAACAAAAATATTAATTTTATGAAGTGATAAGAAACAATCTTATTCACTGTATGCTTTTTTTCTTTTAATGAGCAGTACAGATAGCAGACATAACTCCTTATTACCTATACTCTGACTACTAAGAAATGAAGCCAAACTTTAGAAAAATACAATGCAAGAAAAGATTCAAGTTAAAAATATACTCCTTTGGTTAAAAATCATCCCCTTAATAATTTATTTGTAATCTAAATTCAGCATGTCCCACCAGCCCAAAGTAATCTTCTAAGTGTCATTATACTTGTATCACAATCCAGTATTTATGGAGGTCACCTGGTCGCAGCAACAAAATATTTTAACTCAAGGAACAGAGGATAGCCTTGCTGCATCAGCTCCTTTGATAGATGTCTTTCTTAAAAGATTTTACTTTAGAAACCTCCGACACATGTAGTTTTCTTCAGATACTGTATATCCAAACTTTTTATAGAAACCAACATTTTGTGGTAGACATTCCAGGGTAATCTTATAACAGTTCAGTTTCTTGCTTAGCAAAGTAAGGGTTGATAATAACCTGAAATTTTAAAAAGGGTTGGGGGGAGAGGCATAGAGCATTTGTTAATAAAAATGGATATTAATAACAATGTGAGTGAATAGTTTACAAAACTTTGTTTACATTACAAATAGGTTTATATCATGGCCTTTCTCACTATATTCATTTAAAATTCAAGTTACAAATATATAAAGCATTTAAATCACCCAAAGCATTTTATTTTGTTCCAGATATACTTTATGTAGTAATCTCTGGTCTATTAATAAAAAGAAAACTCACCCCAAACCCTCTTTACAAGTAGATTTTAAAATTGTTAACACCAAAGACTGGCAGCCTTTTAAAAAATATGGCCAAAATTAGCCTTTGTATCTAAATTCTATTCATACTATTTAGTCAGTGTTGAATAGTCAAAACTATTCAGTCAACATTCCCACATAAAGTGGATAAATAATTGCTTTGTTCTTTATCATTTTAAAAGCTACCTAAATATCTGTGAAAGAATGTATCAGGTTACCTATGGATTTAGTCTAATATGAAGTGGAAACAAAAACATATACATCTTTATAAATTCTTAAAGAATCCAAACCAAGTATAAAAATGTGATTCTAACTGCCTTGAGAGAAAACTAGGAATTTCTCAGGTTGCCCATACAGAAAAAAACCTCATCATTCTGAAGACAGAACCTCTTGCTTGAAGTTACACAATTATAAAAGATATGGCTAAGTGAACGTGCATCAGAAATACTAGAAATTGGTCTGTTTTGTTCACTGATAGGTATCAAATACTTTGAATAGTATCTAGCACATGTGCTTAATATTTACTGAGTGAATTCCGTAAAACTCAGAAAATATTAAAAAGCAAATTCTAACCTATGAAAGTTAAAAGACTTAGATAAATGTATAGAGGATTATACAGTGA
This sequence comes from Bison bison bison, assembly GCF_000754665.1. Classification (NCBI taxonomy): domain Eukaryota; kingdom Metazoa; phylum Chordata; class Mammalia; order Artiodactyla; family Bovidae; genus Bison; species Bison bison. The sequence continues at coordinate 7,588,961 of NW_011494606.1, forward strand.
AGGCCGGTTCTAAAAGTCATATGACTGAGAACATGTCCTTTGTTTTTAAACGTGATAGACAAATTACTTGACTCAACAAAAGTTTCTTCTTCCTAGTAATATGAAAAAGTGCTACTATTAAAAGTTAATAACTTTAAGATGTTGGCTGTTTTAACAGTACAGTTCCAATTTCCAAACTTTATGACAAAAGTTATATATAAAAATACTTTTCACTAAATTCAGTCTAAGCTCGAGTGAGAATGGGTTCATAATTAATGACACTTAAAAAACTTCAAACAGGGAAACATTTTTAACAAGTATCTTGGCAAGAAAATGTAAACTGAAACACAGAGAGTAGCTGCTTTATCCACGGTTACCTTGTTTCTGCCTACTTACAATTTGCCAAGCTGCTTTCCTCTGCATTCATCACTAACAACAACATCTTCTACTCGTCCTCTCTGAAAATATACACAATGTTTAAAAGACTAAGCATGTAGGTTTTGTTTTTAGTTAAATCAACAAATGATGGTAAGAATTCACTGATGAATGTTTTATAAACCTTAACTTCAAAAATTGCAAATTTTTTAAACTTATTATAGAAGAAATAATATAGTGAATCAATTTGTGGCCTAATTCACCCATATCCCGAGCCATCCCATCCCATTATTTTAAAACAAATCTCAGAATCCACATCACCAAAATGTAATCTTGTTACTAAAGGTACTACATCCATTATCCTATTCCTGCTTAAAAGCAATTTATTTCAGACATAACAAATACAATATACTAATTTCTAGTACAGAAACCACACCAAAATTCATACCTCACAGAATACATTCCAAGTGTTTATCATATTCTCACTGGGTTATCTAGATCTTGTTTTCTTTACTATTTCCTGTGAATCATGAGGAGTGAAGGGACTCTACAGGCATTAGAAGGGTCATGATTAGAACATGTTATTCTGAACTCTTTACCACTGGGAAACTGATGGGAATTTGTGTTAATGTAGTACATTCCAAGTATCATTTTTGAAAAAAATTAGCATTAGTGATTCCAAACACTAATTCCACAAATTCCACAATGCTGACTTGATTTTTCTAAGTCTATACCAATTCTCTTCAAGAAAATTAGAGATACCAAGGGAACATATCATGCAAAGATGGGCTCGACAAAGGACAGAAATGCTATGGACCTAACAGAAGCAGAAGATATTAAGAGGTGACAAGAATACACAGAAGAACTGTACAAAAAATATGTGATCACTGATCTAGAGCCAGACATCCTGGAATGTGAAGTCAAGTGGGCCTTAGAAAGCATCACTATGAACAAAGCTAGCAGAGGGGATGGAATTCCAGTTGAGCTATTTCAAATCCTAAAAGATGATGCTGTGAAAGTGCTGCACTCAATATGCCAGCAAATTTGGAAAACTCAGCAGTGGCCACAGGACTGGAAAAG
>NW_011494606.1:7590494-7623761 GCF_000754665.1 Bison bison bison
GAGCACAGGACTGGAAAAGGTCAGTTTTCATTCCAATCCCAAAGGCAATGCCAAAGAATGCTCAAAGTACCGCACAATTGCACTCATCTCACACGCTAGTAAAGTAATGCTCAAAATTCTCCAAGCCAGGCTTCAGCAATATGTGAACCGTGAACTTCCTGATGTTCAAGCTGGATTTAGAAAAGGCAGAGGACCCAGAGATCAAATTGCCAACATCCACTGGATCATGGAAAAAGCAAGAGAGTTCCAGAAAAACATCTATTTCTGCTTTATTGACTATGCCAAAGCCTTTGACTGTGTGGATCACAAGAAACTGTGGAAAATTCTGAAAGAGATGGGAATACCAGACCACCTGACCTACCTCTTGAGAAACCTACATGCAGGTCAGGAATCAACAGAACTGGACATGGAAGAACAGACTGGTTCCAAATAGGAAACGGGAGTACGTCAAGGCTGTATATTGTCACCCTGCTTATTTAACTTCTGTGCAGAGTACATCATGAGAAACGCTGGGCTGGAAGAAGCACAAGCTGGAATCAAGATTGCCGGGAGAAATAATCAATAACCTCAGATATGCAGATGACACCAACCTTATGGCAGAAAGTGAAGAGGAACTAAAAAGCTCTTGATGACAGTGAAAGAGGAGAGTGAAAAAGTTGGTTTAAAGCTCAACATTCAGAAAACAAAGATCATGGCATCTGGTCCCATTGCTTCATGGGAAATAGATGGGGAAATAGTGGAAACAGTGTCACACTTTTATTTATTTGGGCTCCAAAATCACTGCAGATGGTGATTGCAGCTATGAAATTAAAAGACGCTTACTCCTTGGAAGGAAAGTTATGACCAACCTAGACAGCATATTAAAAAGCAGAGATATTACTTTGCCAACAAAGGTCCATCTAGTCAAAGCTATGGTTTTTCCAGTGGTCATGTATGGATGTGAGAGTTGGACTGTGAAGAAACCTGAGCGCTGAAGAATTGATGCTTTTGAACTGTGGTGTTGGAGAAGACTCGAGAGTCCCTTGGACTGCAAGGAGATCCAATCAGTCCATCCTAAAGGAGACCAGTCCTGGGCGTTCACTGGAAGGACTGATGCTGAGGCTGAAACTCCAATACTTTGGCCACCTCATGCAAACAGTTGACTCATTGGAAAGACCCTGATGCTGGGAGGGGTTGGGGACAGGAGGAGAAGGGGACGATGGAGGATGAGATGGTTGGATGGTATCACTGACTCAATGCACAAGAGTTTGGGTGAACTCCGGGAGTTGGTAATGGACAGGTATACCTGGCATGCTGCGATTCATGGGGTAGCAGAGAGTTCGACGTGACTGAACTGAACTGATACCAATTCTAACACCTTACAGAACAATTTTTAGCAAACAATTCATATTAATAACATTTTCTGTCTCACAACTCTTAAGAGAATGGGAAAATGACTAAGTGATTTCTAGAAAACAAAACTATTCCAGGCTATATTTTGCTCTCATTTTGCAGTAAAAAGCAGTGGGAAAACAGACTTGTCTGATGGAAACTCAAAGTTGATATCCATTTTACTCATAAGCATTAATGTGAACACATACCTTAGCACAGGAATGGATGAATTTATGTTCTATTATCAGAGTTGCTGTAGCAACTATCTGGCCTAAAGTCACATCTTCCACAACTGTAACATAGTAATCCCCAGATTTCTTCATGTGCTCAAAAGATTCTGTGGAAATTGGAAAAGTGTGTTATATGGACATTAAACTTTATTAGGTACCAAAAAAAAAAAAAAATACTAGAATTAACCAAAATAATTTAATGAATATTTAAAGCTATTTTATCACAGTAAATTACAACTTTGTGTCTAGAGAAAATGTCAGTTATTAAGCATGACCATGTATTTGAAACATCAGCAGTCAGTATTGACTAGAACATAGTCCATACATTTAAAAGATCTGCTAGCAGAATGAAGGAAGGCTAATACAGCTATTTTATAATCTGACAAAGTAGTTTTCAGTTTTCCTCTTGTGATCCCAAATGTTTCATGATTATATGACCCGTTTTAGAAATACAATCATCATTTTTGTTTGCTTTGAAAGCACCCTGTGAAATAGATAAAAAATAAGTCTCCGTTTCCCGGTAATTTTTCCAAAGCCACATAGCAAATAGGAGCAAAAATGGAATAAATACCTTCCCCTCAAACTGACTTATATTGATGAAATAACATGATTTCTCATCTAGTATTCCCACAAAGAAGAATTTAGGAATAAAAACTGAGCCCAAGAGTATTAACATACTGTTCATTTCCACAGTTGTATTCTAGTAATGGGTCTGAAATGGGATGAAATAGATTCAAAGAAGGAAAACAGAATCACAAAATAATAACCTTTACTTCAAGAGGGTCATATAGAGTACAAAATAAAATTACCTATTGAAGAAAATGAAGAAGATAGGAAGACAGTGTTAAGAGCACTGGATGGAGTTAGGAAGGTTGTAGTTTTTTCCTTACCAACAACTCCCTGTGATTTTGGGTAAGTCAACTGACCCTTCTGGGTTTCTATCGTCACATATTTTTATTACATTTTTGACAGTGAAGTTTCTGTGAAATAACCTAACTACGTGGAAGGAAAATACTATAATGAAAATCTCTAAAACTGCCACCCAGGTCCTATGCTATAGTAATTATCTAAAAATAGCCAGGTATTTTGTAAAACATAGTAGTAGTTACTTTTGGATTCTAGAATAGATTGGCCACATTAAACAAATAATAGCTAATTTGTTATTTGAATATTTTCCAGCTATTTGAACAAAACAAGTAGACAGTGAACAGAGTTTGAAACAAAAATATAGTCTTGTTTCATTTCTTTTTCTTCAGGAAAAAGAGGCTGTAGGACTTACTCATAAATTGTTCTGGGTTGACAATTCCAGTCTCTGTCAGCTGACCTAGTACCTTAAAAAAACCTAGTTTTGAAAAACAGATTTCAAGTCATGAGAAGAGCAAATATATATTAAAAGAAGCAATGTGTCAAGCTGGTGGGCATTATTTTTTCAAAACTTTATGTAATGAACCATTCTTAAATTATTTTAAAAGATTAAACAAACCCATTCTTTCTATATAATCAATATGTAAAACAATAATAGATTTTACTAATGTTTCTGCCTGCATAAGATTTTTGGAATAGTGCTGACCTTAAGACTCAGTATATAGAACCAGCATATACAGTTTTAAATGTAATTTGCAGTAGATTCAATGCAAGGGATGTCAAATTTTCCCAAATACGTGCTTTGGTTTTACTTAAAAATGCAAGATTCTCATTGTGATCAAATATGATATTATTTGTAAAATATAACATTGTTAGACAACAGTTTTTTTAAAGATTCCTGATTAATGTTATGTTAATATGAACAGCATAGAACTTTGGGAATCTTAACTTTTATATATTGAAGAACTGATTTGACCAAAATAATTTAAGATTTCCTGCCAAAAAAATGAAAACTGTAAAAAGTTGATTTTTGGTTACTGAAATTTAAGGATATTATTTTGGAGAATTTAGATAGTAAAAAAAGGAATACATGTAGACAAAACCTTTTGCAACTATCCGAGGCAAATTATCTTCATTCTCATTTTCCATCCAGCTTCTTAGAGAAGATTCTTACTTTTGTGTCATTATACAAGGTAATTTCCCCCTTTTTGCTGCTTAATTAGGAAGGAGCACTGTTGTATATAAGTCATTTGAAATGGTGTAATTCAGTACTGTAGTACAGTAATATCTGGCCTATACACATTGTAATTAAGTTCTCAGTCACTTTAAAATTTAAGCACAAAAAACTAATATGAAAGTCAAATATTTAAAAAAATTATCAGCATCATCATGTATGTGGAAAAAACAATGCTAATTATAAGTCTAAGTAGCATTTATAAACTGAGCCCATACCTCTATTTAAATCAGCAGTACAAAGAGGCCTCAAAACCAAACCTTCTCCAGGATGTGTTGGGGAAATGGCTGGAGAAAATGTAGCTGTATTCTGACTCCAGTCCACTTCTTTGAGTAGACTTGGGTCAAACATAGGAGTTTCATCAGGTTTCATCTTTGCAGTAAGATCTAAAACAAAATTTTAAATGTTAAGGCATTTTATTTAATAGAAAATTTTTGATTGGCAAAATTGTCAATTTCTTAATAAAAATGAATGGCACTTAGAAAAAATCTTTAACAGGTATGCCAGGTACTTATTTTAGTCTATCCTGAATGTAACATCAAATGCCACAGCTAGAGCTATATAGAAAACTCAGAAATTCTGTCATATAGTAAATGAACAACTAAATTTAGAAGTTGTTACACTTTTAAACTCCATTTTTCTAACAGGACTTTTAAAACATTTTTTCCTATGGGCCAGTGCTACTAGCGTAGCATTTTGAATATCTGACTTTTAAATGACTTTTTTTTTTTTTAACATTATTGGATTAAGGAATAATTCGTTGGTTTTATCTGATACTAAGGAAGACTACTGAGCATGTAGCTTTAAAAAAAATATGAACCATGAACAGAAGATTCTCTGCATTCACTGGAATATTTGGTCTCAGCTATGATAAATTCACACTAAGTATCTATTGGATTTTGTTTTCATAGCAGGTTTTCTAAAAATCTAGAAGTTGCTCAGCTGCATCTAAGCAACTTTTTAAGAATAGCCTGTGTTTTTCATGCTATTGGAAAATGATTAATTACGGTATTTTTCTCTTTTTTTGAACATTCAGAAATGGTCAGGTTCTTATTAGGTGTAGTCTTAATAAAACTGAAACTAAATGAAAGCTAGAATGCTAGAATGAAAAACATGAAGCATAGAAACAGGTGGGGGGGCACGCTTCTGTAGAAGAGGATTGCTGGAGGGAACAGTCTTCCAAACAATTACCAGGAGACTGTGTGGTAACACTAAACTTTCATTTCTAACACCACACCCAGTTAAACCAGAGTTGGTCCTTGACCAGCACGGGTTTAGGGTGCAAATCCTCCATGCTGTCAAAAATGCACAGTAGAAAATTCGCATATAACTTGTACTCTGCGCTCCGTATCTCATCTATCTATATGCATAATATACTACCATAAAACAAAGCAATACAGGAAAAAATTAAAGTCCACTTAATAACAGAATAACTTCCACCAATAACCCAACTCCCAGATGTTCTCTTATTTCATAAATCACAGTATGTCTAAGGGCAACTACTTTTAACTTTTCCATAAAGTTAGATTATATTGCATAACCCGATGTAACTATATAGGGAATGCTGCAATCTAGCAGAGGCTTTGGGAAGGTAGTGTGGTGTAATAATAGAAGTTATTATTTGTTCAGCACTTATTATGTGCCAGGTATTGTTCAAAGAACTTTACACGTTACTCACTCACTGTAACAATCCTAGAGTACTGATGATGATCTCCATGTTAACAGATGAGGAAATGCAGGTGTAGACAAGTAACTTGCCCAAGGTCACAAAATTATACCAAAGCCGAGACTGAAACGTAGATGAGGAAAGACCATGAGCTCTAGAGTCAGACCTGATATTCAGATGTCAACTGTCTGATCATGGCCGTGTAAATTAAACAATCTGTTTCGTCATTTGTAAAATGGAGATGAAACTGGTGAAGAAATGGCTTAGTATATACAGACACCTACCAGTGCCTCGCACACTACACATGCTCAACAAGATATAATTTAGCTACTAATCTAAAATTTATTTTTGTGTATGTTCATGTTAACTTATTTTTATATATTCATGTTTTTTCACTTTTAAATTAATTCATGAGTCACACTGCTGGGTACAGCGGCTACAAAAAGGTTATGCTTATGTTAAACTGAAAACATTCTTGGAGAGGAAGAAAACTTGCTCTAAACACTATGCTTGGATCTAAGAACAGTAAAGAAAGGAAATTGTGATGATTAAAACAATCATTCATAAAATTTAACCAGCTTATGGTCTATCTGGGGACTTCCTTGGCGGCTCAGCAGTAAAGAATCCACCTCCAAAGCAGGAGATGCAGGAGCCTTAGGTTTGATCCCTGGGTCAGAAAGATACTCTGGAGGGGGCGTGGCAACCCACTCCAGTATTCTTGCCAGGAAAATCCCATGGACTGTAGTTGGACTTGACTGAAGTGACTGAGCACACACCCATGGTTCATTTGAAACAGGTTTTATTACAAGTAATTTTAGTGTGTGCACTTTAGTATTTGTTCCAGATAATTGGGCCCCTGAAGCTCTTGATTACTCTAATCTGAAAGAAGGGGCTTCCCTGATAGCTCAGTAGGTAAAGCCGCCACCTGCAATGCAGGAGACCCCGGTTCGATTCCTGGGTAGGGAAGATCCTCTGGAAAAGGGATAGGCTACCCACTACAGTATTCTTGGGCTTCCCTTGTGGCTCAGCTGGTAAAGAATCTGCCTGCAATGTGGGAGACCTGGGGTCGATCCCTGGGTTGGGAAGACCCCCTGGAGAAGGGAACAGCTACCCACCCAGTATTCTGGCCTGACCAAAGAGTTGGACACGACTGAGCCACTTTCACTTTCATTTGGGCTTCCCTTGTGGCTCAGTTGTTAAAGAATCAGCCTACAATGAGGGAGACTAGGGTTCAATCCCTGGATCCGGAAGATCCTCTGGAGAAGGGAGTGGCAATCCAGTCCAGTATTCTTGTCTGGAGAATCCCATGGACAGAGGAGCCTGGCGGGTTACAGTCCATGGGTTGCAGGGTCGTACATGACAGAGCGACTAACACACACACAACATTTAGTCAAAGCAGCACTCATAACCTATATTTGGAAAATAAGAATTTCAGGCTAGTTAAAATTCTTAAAGCATTCTGGATAGAAGTTAAGAATCCGTATCCTTACACAATCAAAAATTAATATCAAAATGTTTATATGAGCTATTTTATAAAACAGAGCCATACTTAAGGTTACTATCTTTTATTTTACTATGTCCCCATGTAGTAAAATTCTGTTGGTGTCCAATTAATATATTGAGCAAGTTAAAGTAAGGTGTGATTTGATACTAAATTTCAAAAGATTTTAGAAAACAGCAAAATTGTTAAGTTTATTTGGTTTGCAAAAGATAATTTTCAGGATCTTAAAGTGGCCCCAGGTACCACATTAGGAATTTGAAGCCGAATTCCATCATTATCACTGGAGTCTATTTGGGATTTTGGGTTTTTTGGCCAGGGGTCGGGGTGAGGGGTGTGCTGCTTGTGGGATCTTAGCTCTCCAACCAGGGATCGAACCTAGGTCTATGGCAATGAAAGCACCAAGTTTTAACTGCTGGACTGCCAGGGAATTCCCTTGTTGGGGTCTGTCTTTGAAGATTTTAGACTAATTTTAAAAACAACCCTAACCGTTAAGTATTTCTCAAAAACCTTTTCTATTTAACTACTAAGTTAGCAGGTATTTAAAGGCCCTTAATGCGTAAGATTAGCACAATAAATGCCTAGTGAATAACAAATAGTACAAGACTTATCTGGAGGTCATTCAGAAAATCCAGAAGAAAAAAAGATTTCCAAACTGCCACAAATGATATCACAAAAACCATACAGCCAATTCATTTTTACTAAGATCACATCAGTTGGTTGACCATTCTCTGGACACAATTTCAACAGGTTTCTCACCATCTTTACTGATACACAAGGGGATGAGCTGCTGCTAGGAACAAACAACTGAGAGCAACAAGTAATAGATACTGAGAATGAAGATTTCAGAAGTTGATATAAAAATTTAAAAAACAATCTAAGGTCAAATCTAAACTTGTCTTTATATCTCACGAGCTCTTGGAGCATTACTTTATTTAGTACACGGTTAAAGCAGGAAGGGGGACCTTGTGCTGTTTGAGACTTTGGGGTTCGTCTACATACATTTCATAACAATTTCAATTTGAATTTTGTTTGAACCTAAGAACACTTCACTCACTGATGATTTTAATAGGCCTGGCTATATTAAATTATGCAATTACACTTCAGTTGAGAATTTTAAAATTTCTTGATAGTTTATTTGATCCCTATAATTTAGGCATTATTCCCAGTCTATCCATGAGCACCCTATATAGCACGTGGCGCTTTCGGGACTTGATCTCAAGGTAATAGCCAATGAGTGAATCTTAAATCCTCCAATGTCGTTCTTGCCCTCCAGTATCAAACTCAGTAGAGGCCAATCTTTACATCATCGTGCCAGACTGGGAGCTATTTCCCCTATTCTACAAAATGTCAGTGAATCCTGCCTAATGAAACTGACCTAAATGATTTCCTGAGATCCATTCTAGGATTCATTCACGAGTGTATATCCTAACAAAACTAGTCGCCCTTCCATTTTGTATGGCATTTTAAGAGTTCGATTTACATAAATGTTAGCTCCTGTAAGAGAAGTCACAATACTTAGTGTCTCTAGAGGGTAGAATTCCCCCGGAAGAGACAAAGGATGTCCGTCTTTCCCACAGTGAAACCCCAATTTAATCAGTGCAGGAGCAGAATCTTCGGAGCAGAATCAGGTCCTCAAGTGGCTCCTGACCGCCGTGGGGTGCTCCTCCGAAGGGAACAGGGGGGCCAACAGCGTTCATGCCCATTTCAAAACCGAAGGCGGCAGAGACTGTGAACAGCTGTTTCAATTCCCCACGTTAAAGCTGCCGAACGGAGTCAATTTCACCCTAGTCTCTGCTCCTGCCTGGCTAAGGCCACCTCCTGCATGCCTGGACCACTGACCACCATCCCTAACCTCTGCTCCAGGCGTGCGTTCGCTCAACTTGCTCCAAACTGCCCTCTACGCCCCCATGTGCACCCAGCTGGCGAAGATAAATGCCTGGATCCCCGAACGGAATCTGCTCCCGCCCCTCGCCGGGCCTAGCTCGCCTCGCCCGGGGGTAGCAGTCACACCTGTTTGATAAACCTGAAGGCAGGCCCAACCTGGCACTCAGGGCATCCGGTCCGGACCTGCTCTCTCTCCCGACCCCCAGACTCTCACCCGCAGAGGTCAGCAGTCTGCGCTCTTCTCCAGGCTCGACGGATTCTCACCCACCCGGGTACACTGCACTGGATCCGGATCCGGCTTCAGAGCCAGCCCCACCTCTTCCCGCCTCCCGCGCTACAGCCCGCTGCCCCTCGGCCGCTACGCTCGCAGCCGCCAAGACGTGGCAGCACCAACGCCTCCAGCCCGCCCCTGCCCGCTTACGCAGGGCCGCGAGCAGGGCAGGGGGAGGTGCCTGCGGAGGGGGCGGGGGCGAGGCCCGGAGGACTGGGCGGAGTGGAGGCGGGACCTGCGGCTGACGTCAGCACGTGGGGCGGGGCCGGGAGGCTGTGGAAATTTCTCTGGGACTCCACCCGGCCGGCGCGCCGGGAGGCATTCTCAACTCGGCCTGCACCTCCTCGCTTGTCAGGCTCCCACGGCCTCGGTGTCTCGGTTTAACTGGAAAATAATCTTGCCTCGGAATCAGCTAAGCACTGTGAGTGGTGACTAGGGTGTGTATCTTTGATTCGAAGACCAGTCTCAGCGCCTTGCCCTCTTGTTTGCCCCTTGTTGCACCTTCCCTTCAGAGTCAATTCATTTATTGATTAGGACTTCGGGTACTCACTGGAGGCTCGAAGCTCCTCATCCCTAGTTTTCTGAGTCACAAATCCTGCCTCTGTGTGGTGGAGCCCCTGCATTCTACTCCCAGACTACGTTTTAATTCCCGCTCAAACCCTTTGGATGAACACTGTGACTCTCAGCTGCAGCGACTTTGCCTCCCAGAAGGCAATTATCAATGGGTGGTCATTTTCAACCTTGAGTCTGGGAGAGAAGTGTTACTGGCCTCTCACATGATGATAGAGAGTGATGTGGGTAGAAGTCAGGGACGCTGCTAAATGTTTTACAGTATACAGAACAGCTCCCCACAACAAACAATGACCTGGCCTGAATGTCAGTATTGGTAAAGTTGAGAAACCCTGGATTAGGATAAGAAAACTGACTTCTCTGACTTCCCACCTCCCAAGCGACTTACCTAACTAGCAGGTGTCCTCATTTCACAGATTGGGAAACAACTTCAGAGATGTTAACTACTTTACATAACCAAAGTTATATAGCCAGTAGCTCTTCTTCTTTGTCTTGTACCATAAATTTCAATTTATTGACCTTTTTTTTAATACTGTTCAAAGGATTAGCATTTTCTGCTTATTTGTGAGACTTAAATTTCAGATAACTTTCTGATGTGTTCTCAAACCTTCAAATATCTCTATCCATCCTTGTTTTTGCCTTCATGTATACAAAACAATTAAGATATAAAGAAAAGTAAACACTAATCTTAAGAAAGGGGCTTCCTAGGTGACACTTGTTCTATTGCTCAGTCGTGTCTGACTCCTTGAGACCCCACGAAGCACGCCAGGATTTTCTGTTCTTCACCATCTCCCAGAGGTTGCTCAAACTCATGCCCATTAAGTTGCTGATGCCATCTAACCATCTCGTCTTCGGTCATCCCCATCTCCTCTTGCCTTCAGTCTTTCCCAGCAATTGGTCTTTTCCAATGAGTCTGCTCTTCCCATTAGGTGGCCAGAGTATTGGAGCTTCAGCTTCAGCATCAGTCCTTTCAATGAATATGCACGAATGATTTCCTTTAGGATTGACTGGTTTGATCTCCTTGCAGTCCAAGAGACTCTCAAGATTCTTCTCCAGCACCACAGTTTGAAAGCATCAAATCTTCAGCACTCAGCCTTCTTAATGGTCCAACTCTTACATCCATACATGACTACTGGAAAAACCATAGTTTTGAATATACAGACCATATTTATTGGCACAGTAATGTCTCTGCCTTTTAATACACTGTCTAAGTTTGTCATAGCTTTTCTTCCAGGGAGCAAGCATCTTTTAATTTCATGGCTGCCATCACTGTCGCAGTGATTTTGGAGCCCAAGAAAATAAAGTCTCTCACTGTTTCCATTGTTTCCCCATCTATTTGCCACAAAGTGATGAGACCAGATACCATGATCTTTGTTTTTTGAATATTGAGTTTTAAGCCATCTTTTTCACTCTCCTCTTTCACTTTCGTCAAGAGGCTTTTTAGTTCCTCTTCACTTTCTGCCATTAGGGTGGTATCATCTGTATATCTGAAGTTATTGATATCTCTCCCTGCAATCTTCATTCCAGCTTGTCCTCTATTTAGTCCAGCATTTTGCTTGATGTACTCTGCATATAAGTTATATTCAACTTACATAGCAAAGTGACAATATACAGCCTTGATGTACTCTGTTCCCAATTTGGAACCAGTCCATTGTTCCATGTCCAGTTCTAACTGTTGCTTCTTGACCTGCATGCAGGTTTCTCAAGAGGCAGGTAAGGTGGTCTGGTATCTCTTTAAGAATTTTCCGCAGGTAAGGTGGTCTGGTATCTCTTTAAGAATTTGACTGTGTGTTTTTGTGATCCACACAGTCAAAGGCTTTAGTGTCATTAATGAAGCAGATGTTTTTCGTGAATTCTCTTGCTTTTTCCGCTATCCAACGGATATTAGCAGTTTGATCTCTGGTTCCTGTGCCTTCTCTAAATACAGCTTGTACTTCTGGAACTTCTCAGTTCATGTTCTATTGAAGCCTAGCTATAACGATTTTGAGCATTACCTTGCTAACATGTGAAATGAATGTAATTGTGCAATAGTTTGAACATTCTTTGGCATTGCTCTTTGGGATGGGAATGAAAACTGACCTTTTCCAGTCCTGTGGCCACTGCTGAGTTTTCCAAATTTGCTGGCATATTGAATGCAGCACTTTAACAGCATCATCTTTTAGGATTTGAAATAGCTCAGCTGGAATTCCATCACCTCCACTAGCTTTGTTCTAGTGATGCTTCCTAAGGCCCATTTGACTTCACACTCCAGGCTGTCTGGCTCTAGGTGGCACTAGTGGTAAAGAACTTGCCTGCCAATGCATGAGATGTAAGAGACATAGATCCCTGGATCAGGAAGATTCCCTGGAGAAGGAAATGGCAACCCACTCCAATATTCTTGCCTGGAGAATCACCATGGGGAGAGGAGCCTGGTGGCCTACAATCCGTAGGGTCACAAAGAGTTGGTCACAACTGAAGCAACTTAGCATGCATGCAATAAAGAAACATACAACCTTGTTTTCTTTCAGGCTTCTGGCCCTATGTTTACAACAGGTTCCTCCTGAGCAAAAGAACCCTGTGGATTTTATAATTTATCAGTGAAATAATCAATTACAAAATTGATCACAAGCCACAGGAGTTCTAAGAGGTACCCCAGAAGATCTGCGTTCAAGACATACTACTCCCTCATTGTAGCATGGGAACCCAGTTCTTCCTCAACAGTCAGATTCAGTCAGTCTGGCCAGACAGTGACCCTCTTTTCTTTGACTGTCACGATGAGCTCAAGGTAGCCCAGTGACAGTATCAACTTATAGTTTAATAGAACCATTGATGTGTCCTCTAATGATTTTTTTTAATGGTTTTAAAAAAAAATAGAATTGGCATAAAACATTGTATTAAATATTAGTTTTAGGTCTTCAACATGATGATTTTGATATATGTATTATATATGTGGGGAAGTGATCACCACAGTAAGTTTAGTTAACATCTATAAACCTCACATTATTGCAAATTGTGTGTGTGTGCGATGAGAATTTAGGATTTGTTCTCTTAGCAACTTTCAGATATACAGTACAGTGTTGTTAACTATGGGCTTCCCGGATGATATAGTGGTAAAGAGTCTGCCTACAATGCAGGAGATGCGAATTCAGTCCCTGAGTTGGGATCCCCTGGAGAAGAAAATGGCAACCCACTCCAGTATTCTTGCTTGGGAAATCCCATAGACAGAGGAGACTGGCAGCCTACAGTCCACAGTATCACAACAGAATCAGGCACAAGTTAGCAACTAAACAACAATTGTTAATTATAGTCACCATGTTGCTCAGTTCAGTCACTCAGTCGTGTCTGACTCTTTGCAGCCCCATGGACTGCAGTACACCAGGCTTCTCTGTCCATCACCAATTCCTGGAGCTTGCTTAAACTCATGTCCACTGAGTCGTTGATGCCATCCAACAACCCTCCCATCCTCTGTTGCCCGCTTCTCCTGCCTTCAATCTTTTCCAATATCAGGGTCTTTTCCAGTGAGTCAGTTCTTCCCATCAGGTAGCCAGAGTATTGGAGCTTCAGCATCAGTTCTTCCAATGGATATTCAAGACTAATTTCCTTTAGGATTGACTAATTGGATCTCCTTGTAGTCCAAGGGACTCTCAAGAGTCTTCTCCGGCACCACAGATCAAAAGCATCAATTCTTTAGCACTCAGCCTTTTGTTTTTGTTTTTGTTTTTGTTTTTCAGCCTGCCCAGCTGCAGTCAGTGATTTTTTGTTTGTTTGTTTGTTTGTTTTCAATTTTTTTTCTAATTTTATTTTATTTTTAAACTTTACATAATTGTATTAGTTTTGCCAAATATCAAAATGAATCCGCCACAGGTATACATGTGTTCCCCATCCCGAACCCTCCTCCCTCCTCCCTCCCCATACCATCCCTCTGGGCCTTCCCAGTGCACCAGCCCCAAGCATCCAGCATCGTGCATCGAACCTGGACTGGCAACTCGTTTCCTACATGATATTTTACATGTTTCATTGCCATTCTCCCAAATCTTCCCACCCTCTCCCTCTCCCACAGAGTCCATAAGACTGTTCTATACATCAGTGTCTCTTTTGCTGTCTCGTACACCGGGTTATTGTTACCATCTTTCTAAATTCCATATATATGCGTTAGTATACTGTATTTATGTTTTTCCTTCTGGCTTACTTCACTCTGTATAATAGGCTCCAGTTTCATCCACCTCATTAGAACTGATTCAAATGTATTCTTTTTAATGGCTGGCACTCAGCCTTTTTTGTAGTCCAACTCTCACATCCATACATGACTACTGGAAACACCATGAAGTGAGGTGAAGTCACTCAGTTGTGTCCGACTCTTTGTGACCCCATGGACTGTAGCCTACAAGGATCCTCAGTCCATGGGATTTTCCAGGCAAGAATACTGGAGTGGGTTGCCATTTCCTTCTCCAGGTGATCTTCCCATCCCAAGGATCGAACCCGGGTCTCCCACATTGTAGGCAGACGCTTTACCGTCTGAGCCACCAGGGAAGCCAGAAACACCATAGTGAAAGTGAAAGTGAAGTCACTCAGTCATATCTGGCTCTTTGCGATCCCATGGACTGTAGCCCACCAGGCTCCTCCATCCATGGGATTTTCCAGGCAAGAGTACTGCAGTGGGTTGCCACTTCCTTCTCTAGGGGATCGTATCTTCCTGACCCAGGGGTCAAACTCAGGTCTCCTGCACTATAGGCAGATGCTTTACCGTCTGAGCCAACAGGGTAGAAGAGTGATCCATAGCTTTGGCTATACGGACCTTTGTTGGTAAAATAATGTCTCTGCTTTACAATATGCTATCTAGGTTGGTCATGCCTTTTCTCCCAAGGATATATATTTTTTTGGTGTTAGTTTTAGAAGGTCTTGTAGGTCTTCATAGAATCATTCAACTTCAGCTTTTTCGGTTTTAGTGGTTGGGGCATAGACTTGGAATACTGTGATATTGAATGGTTTGCCTTGGAAACAAACAGAGATCATTCTGTCATTTTTGAGATTGCACCCAAGTACTGCATTTTGGACTCTTTTGTTGACTGTGAGGGCTACTTCATTCTTCTAAGGGATTCTTGCCCACAGTAGTAGATATAATGATCATCTGAATTAAATTCACCCATTCCAGTCCATTTTTGTTCACTGATTCCTAAAATGTTGATGTTCACTCTTGCCATCTCCTGTTTGACCACTTCCAATTTACCTTGATTCATGGACCTAACATTCCAGGTTCCTATGCAATATTGTTCTTTAGAGCATCAGATTTTACTTTGATCATTAGTCACATCCACAACTGGGCACTGTTTTAGCTTTGGCTTAGCTTCTTCATTCTTTCTGGAGCTGTTTCTCCACTGTTCTCCAGTAGCATATTGGGCACCTACCAACCTGGGGAGTTCATCTTTCAGTGTCCTATCTTCTTGCCTTTTCATACTGTTCATGGGGTTCTCAAAGCAAGAATATTGAAGTGGTTTGCCATTCCCTTCTCCAGTGGACCATGTTTTGTCAAAACTCTCCACCCTGACCCGTCCATCGTGGGTGGCCCTACAAGGCTTGCCTCATAGTTTCATTGAGTTAGACAAGGCTGTAATCACTTGTTAGACAAGTGATCAGTTTGGTTAGTTTTCTGTAATTGTGGTTTCCATTCTATCTGTCCTCTGATGGATAAGGATAAGAGGGTTATGGAAGCTTGCTGATGGGAGGGACTGGCTGTGGGGGAATCTGGGTTTTGCTCTGATGGGCGGGGCCATGCTCAGTAAATCTTTAATCCAGTTTTCTGTTGATGGGTTGCTTCAAAATCACTGCAGATGGTGATTGTAGCCATGAAATTAAAAGACTCTGGCTCCTTGGAAGAAAACTATGACAAATCTAGATAGCATATTAAAAAGCAGAGGCATTAGTTTACCGACAAAGGTCTGTATAGTCAAAGCTATGCAGTTTCCAGTGGTCATGTATGGATGTGAGAGTTGGACTATAAAGAAAGCTGAGTGCTAAAGAATTGATGCTTTTGATCTGTGGTACTGGAGAAGACTCTTGAGAATCCCTTGGACTGCAAGGAGATCCAACTAGTCAATCCTAAAGGAAATCAGTCCTGAATATCCATTGGAAGGACTGATGCTGAAGCTCCAGTACTCTGGCTACCTGATAGGAAGAACTGACTCACTGGAAAAGACCCTGATGCTGGGAAAGATTGAAGGCAGGAGAAGGGGATGACAGGATGGGATAGTTGGATGGCATCACTGACTCAATGGACATGAGTTTGAGCATGCACCAGGAGTTGGTTATGGACAAGGAATCCTGGCTTGCTGCAGTCCATGGGGTTGCAAAGAGTCAGACATAACTGAGCGACTGAACTGAACTTCTTCCAAGGAGCAAGCATCTTTTAATTTCTTGGCTGGAGTCACCATCTGCAGTGATTTTGGAGCCCAAGAAAATAAAGTCTCACTGTTTCCATTGTTTCCCTATTTATTTACCAGTAAAGTAATGGGACCGGATGCCATGATCTTTGTTTTTTGAATGTTGAGTTTTAAGCCATCTTTTTCACTCTCCTCTTTCACTTTTATCAAGAGGCTCTTTAGTTCTTTGCTTTTTGCCATAGGGTGGTATCATCTGCGTATCTGAGGTTATTGATATTTCTCCTGGCCATCTTGATTCCAGCTTGTGCTTCATCCAGCCCGGCATTTCGCATATGTACTCTGCATATAAGTTAAATAAGCGAGGTGACAATATACAGCTTTGACGTATTCCTTTCTCAATTTTGAACCAGTCCATTGTTTCATGTCTGGTTCTAACTGTTGCTTCTTGACCTGCATGCAGGTTTCTCAGGAGGCAGGTCAGGCGGTCTCGTATTCCCATCTCTTTAAGAATTTTCCACAGTTCCTATGTTGTGTGTGTGTGTTTGCTAAGTTGCTTCAGTTGTGTCCGACTCTGCGCGCCCCCGTGGACTATAGGCCACCAGTCTCCTCTGCTTCAATATTAGATACATGTAAATCTATAAATGCTATATCTTCTTATTGGATTGACCCCTTTATCATTCTTCTTCATCTCCTATTATAGGTTTGTCTTTAAGTCTTTTGTCTGATGCAGATATAGCTACCACAGTTTTCTTTGGTTTTTGTTTCCATAGACTTTTTTTGTCACTTTTTGTCTCTGTGTATTCTTAAAGCTGATGTCTCTGATAGACAGCATATATTTTTATCCATCAGCCATTCTGTATATTTCAATTGGAGAATTTATAACATTTATATATAAAGTATTAATAAGTATGAGCTTATTGCCATTTTGCTGATTGGTTTCTGGGTGTTTTGTAATTCGTTTGTTCTCTTCTTCTCTTGCTCTCTTCTGTTGTGATGGGTGATTTTCTGTAGTGGTAACCTTTAATTTCTTTATCTTTTGTATACCTACTATAGTTTTTTGCTTTGTGGTTATCATAAGGCTCACATGCAATATGCTATATTTGTTAACAGTCTATTTTAAGTTGATAATAACTTAAGTTTGCACACATTCTGAAGCTTTACCCCCCTTCACATTTTATATTTTTGATTTCACAATTTGCATCTTTTTATCTTGTGTATGCATTAACAAATTACAGTAGTTGTAGTTATTTTCCATGTTTATAACTGACTAACCCACCACCCTTACAACATTAGATTATTCTGAATTTAACTCCATGTCATTAAAGTCTTTTTCTGGGATTTTATCTTGTTCTTTTCCTTGGAACTTATTTCTCTGTGGATATAATTTTCCCTGACTGTCTATATTGGCCTAATGCCATGTCTCAGTCTGGAAGGAGTGGTCTGATTCAGAAGATGGGATTTCTTCAACCCTGTAGTAGCTCATGCCTCTCACTTAAACCTTTGTGGTTATCCAAGCAGCCTTCTGTGTTCTTACAGGCTCCCAGTAATTGAGGATCTGCCAAGATTTGTCTGCATGCCAAAGGGGAGGATCTCAGTCAGCACCTAGAGGCGGACTAAATGGAAGCCAGACTCTCAGGCAGCACACTTTAGTATGTGAATATTTTCCTTCAGGGGAGGACTGGTAAATGAATCTGTCTGCGTCCTCTCTGCTGAGCCCTGAAGGGATAGCCAGTTTAAAACTTTTTTTCTTTTTTGCTATCATCCCATTGAACCCATGAACACAGGGTCCACTGGTCACTGGTGCCAGACCTCTGAGGGGCAGTCAAAAAACCCCAGGTGGCAGATGTGTGCAAAAGCGCCTTTCTCAGAGACGCAAGCAGTATAGAGTGGGGCACAGAGACAGCATTAAGGTGGTGCCCACTGGCCTCCCTAGTCTGTGGAGAGGAGGGTAGTCATCCCCTCTGGCCACAGCTATTAACAGAGCTAATAGTCTTCTCTCATAGAAAGACTGGTCAGTTCAGTCTGCTCCCTCCACCCTGGGCCTGGGAGGGATAACTAGTGAAAAGGTGTTTCTCTGTTTGTTACAGTCCAGTGAGACCCTTAAGCAGAAGCCTCACTGGCCACCAAAGCCAGGAGAGCAAGTGGCATCCTCTGGGCAGCAGCCACAAAACCTGGGGCATCAGACATGCACATGAGCCCCTTTCTGAAAGATCCTGGCAACCTGGACGAGGCAGGAGGAGAGCAGGAAGATGAACCTACCAGCCTCCGCGGTTTCTGGAGAGCAATAGTCAGCCCTTGGAAGCCTTTTAAGTTAGAAGCCTGTCCCTTGGGCTTTTAAGGTTAGTGACTAGCCTCTTTCACGGAAAGACTAGGTTCATTTCAGTCTGCTGCCCCTGTGCTGGGCCCTGGGGTTTAACCACAGGGAATCCACACAGTCTAAGAACTATCTATTGGATTAGTTTGCTATACCCTTGTGGGTCTCATGTCTGCAATCCCTGTTGGCTTTCAGAGCCGATGTTTTGGGGTCCATTTCTCAGGTGGAAGTCGTAAGAGTTGTGATACCAGCAGTGGGGTCCAAACCCTTCAGTCCTCTGGGGGAAGCTGAGTTGTGAGTTCTCTGCTGGTTTTATGTCACTGCACGGGATGAGGTTTATGGTGAGATTGTGTCCCACCTACCCATTTAGATGTTGGGGGGTTTGGTTCATCTGATGTGTATGAGTTGCTCAATTAGTTTCCAGATATCTTTCGAAGGAAATTGGTGTGTGTGTAGCTATAGATTCAGTGTGTCTGTGAGAGGTGGTTTCAGGATTCTCCTGTGTTGCCATTTTGAAGCAGAAAAACATTTTTCAGTTTGTTATAACAAATACTGCATCACCAACATTCTTGTTGGGATGGATAATGATATTATGTGGGAAAAAATGAATATCAGTGATTGAATTGAAAAGTGATTCAGGATGTTGGATTCAGTGAGAAGTTTTAAGAATACCTTAACCGATTTATTTTCTTCATATTTTTCTCTCAGTGTATGCACAAGAACTAGGTATAATGATCCATGTTTAGTTAAGTATAAAGGACTCTTTTACTAAGAGTTAACATTCCAAAGAAGTATGTGTTATAGAAGAAAAAAGTATGTGTTGTAGTTTTTAACTGGCCATATTTTTCTTTCTTAGTGGTTTATAATAAACTAGTTTTTTATTATATACCAGTAAGAAAAACTAATAGTGCATCTTACAGTCGGTATATCTTAAATAAATTGCTTCATTTGGTTCTCAAATGAATACTGTGAGATCAGGCAAATGAAATTTGGGGAATTTTCATTTTCTTACTGGTGAGGTTGTATTTTATTTTATACTTTTGAACCTAACCTAAAAAACTAGTTCAGAGATTTGTTTTCTGTAACATTCAACCACAAACTTAAAAGCATTTTTACCGTTGAGTAGATCATGTTCCATAATGACACCTGTCTGAAACTGGGATATTACAAATGAAAGATGAAAGATGGGAGTTAAGCATAGGTGTTTTATGCATGGAGTCAGGGAACACTCAGATATGACAGAAAATCCTGGATAGGAAGCAAAAGGCTGGGAGAAATGTGGTGGTATGCAGTGTATCTCAGGTCTGGTCAAAGTGCTTTCATGGCATTTATTGTTGCGTTATAGATTTAGGTCTTCTTCTTGAATCTTTCAAAGGTGGTTCATTTCTCCTAAACTGTGCCTTCAGATTATATAGCTGTCAGTTTGCCTGGATTGGTAGTGAAGTTCTTCCTTCTATGCAGGAGAAACCAATTCTGGAAGGATTACTAGTTTACGGAATCGGTGGGAAGCCTGGTGAGACCCGAGACCAGACAATGATGATAGAAGCAGCCAGTAGCCCAGTGAGCTGCTCAGAATCTGGGACAACCAGAATTTTGGCCTTTCAGTTTCCCCTTGTCCAAAGTCAAATGTTGTTCAGTTCCCAAAACGGGGATTCAGATCATGGGCAGCCAGCAAAGCTACTTATACACCGTATTATTATATATTATGCCATATATGTTTTAATATCACTGAACAGAGAAGTTAAAAATACATTTAATATAGCCATATTTAGCTGTAAGGAATTATTTTTTTATTATTGCATTTTTTTTAAAGACCACTGTTAAATACAGCTGTTGTTGTTCAGTCACTAAGTCACGTCTGACTCTTTGCAACCCCATGAACTGCAGCCAGGCTTCCCTGTCCTTCACTATCTCCTAGAGTTTGCTCAGACTCATGTCCATTGAGTCAGTGGTGCTATCTAACCATCTCATCCTCTTCTGCCCCCTTCTACTCTTGCCCCCAGTCTTTCCCAGCATCAGGGTCTTTTTCAATGACTTGGCTTTTTGCCAAAGTATTGGAGCTTCAGCTTCAGCATCAGTCCTTCCAACGAGTATTTATTGTTGATTTCCTTTAGGATTGACTGGTTTAATCTCCTTGCAGTCTAAGGGACTCTCAAGAGTCTTTTCCAACACCACAATTGGAAAGATTCAGTTCTTCGGCACTGAGCCTTCTTAATGGTCCAACTCTCACATCCGTACATGACTACTGGAAAAACCATAGCTTTGACTATTGGACCTTTGTCAGCAAAGTGATACTTCTGCTTTTTAATATACTGTCTAGGTTTATCATAGCTTTTCTTCTAAGAAAAGAGCAAGTGTCTTTTAATTTCGTGGCTTCAGTCACTGCAGTAATTTTGAAGCCCAAGAAAATATAGTCTGTCACTGTTTTCCATTTTTTCCCCATCTATTTGCCATGAAGTACAGTTGACCCTCTGTATCTACAAGTGTGCATCCATGGATTCTACCAAATATGGAGCAAAACCTTAAAAAAAAGAATTCCAGAAAGTTCTAAAAAGCCAAACTTGAATTTGCCAAGCATCAGCAACTATTTACATAGCATTTGCATTGTATTAGGTATTATGAGTAATTCAGAGATGATTTAAAGTATATGGGGAAAAAAAAAATATATGGGGAGGATGTGTGTAGACTGTGTGCAAATAACAGGCCATTTTATATAACGGACTTGAGCATCTGCATATTTTGTTATCTCCAAGATAGCCCAGTTGGAACCAACTTGTTGCAGGTATTGAAGGATGACTTTCCTGGAAAACCTGCAAAACATTCCCTGAACTACAATATTCATAATGCTATAGGCATGGCCATTTTTATTAATTCCTTTCTTGCCAAAAGTTAAAATATATAAGAATATTATTCTCCTAGAAAAAAATCTGGTTTTATTATGAAATATAATATGATTCCCATGCTGAAATTCACCTATAAAACCAGGCATGCCTATATGGATGGTAGAGGGCCATTTTTAGACGTTTCTTAATTACACCAAACTCCAGCGGTCACTTGACTTCCGTCTCTGAATTCACAGTCTTTAAGTATCTAACACGTCATTTATCTGTTTGCTTATTGCTTACTGCAAAGGTAATGAATGATTATTTTAAAATTTGCAACATTACAGAAATGTAGAACGAAGAGTAGTAAGTCCGCATAACCCTGCCCTCAGGGATAACTCCTGTTAACAGCTTGGTAGCTTGTACTCCAAACTGCCTGGGTTCCATTTCCAACTTCTGCATTTAGCTGGCAGCCTTGGACTGGTTATTTGCCCTCAGGCTGCCTCACTTTCCTCAGCGTGATAGTAATGGCTTATGGGGGTTCGTGAGGGTTTTAATAAGATAATGTGTAAAGCGTTCAGTGTAGTTCTTGGCATATAGAAAGAGCTTAATGAATACTAGTTTTTCTACATGTATTCATCTGGATAAGCTAGATTATGTCTCTATTAACAAACAACCCCCAAAATCTCAGTGATTTAACACAGCAAAGGTTTATTTCCTGCCAGTGCTACGTGTCTTACACAGATTGGCAGGACCATTTCCTCATGCAGTCATTCAGAGACCCAGGGTACTGGAGAGTCCACATGCTGCAGTCACACCCTAGAATACAAGGCCCCTTTGGTCACCATAGCAGTGAAAAGAGACTGTAAAATCTCACATGGACTTTTTACTGCCTCGGCCCATAATTCTCCCCTTCCAATTGCAGTTTATTGGCCATAACTGCAGGTAAGCTGAGAAATGTGGAGTGAAGTGGGTGAGTGCTACTCCCTCTGTCACAATCCACTTCTTTCCCCTCAGCATGGTATATTATTATTTAAACTGTGATGTAGTTTTATATTTCTTTAAACTTACCGTATCATGGACATCTCTCCATATCAATACACGTTCATTTGTTAATCATTAAGCCCTTCTGTGTGCCAGGCGTTGTTCTAGGTATGGGGTATACCAATGAAAAAATTTGATAATCTCTGTCTTCATACAGTTTAATGCATTGCAAACAGGAAGTGTAATATTGTTAAGTATAATATGTTAGAAATAATAAATGTTATGATGAGAAATAGGGACAAATAGGGATGTGTTGGGAATACAGTCTTTAAAAAATTTTTATTGGAGTATAGTTGCTTTACAATGGTGTGTTAGTTTCTGCTGTACAGCAAAGTGAATCAGTTACACATATATGTGTATCCTCTCTTATTTAGATTTCGTTCCCATTTAGGTCACCACAGAGCATTGAGTCGAGTTCCCTGTTCTCTATAAAGTAGGGTCTCATGTCTATTTTATACACAGTAATGTATATTTTATCAGTCTGTCTCCTAAGTCATTCCACTCCTCCTTCCTCCCTTGGTAGTTGTAAGTTTGTTTATAAGTTCATCTGTACCTTTTTTTTGGATTCCACATATAAGGGATATTATATGTTTGTTTTTCTCTTCCTGACTTACTTTAGTAAGCCTATGACAGTCTGTAGGTCCATCCATGTCTCTGCAAATGGCACTATTTCATTCCTTTTTATGGCTGAGAAATATTCCATTGTATATGTGTACATGTCTTCTTTATCCATTCCCCTGTCGATGGACATTTAGTTGCTTTCATGGTCTGGCTATTGTAAATAGTGCTCAATGGACATGGTGTGCATGCATCCTTTTGAATTATGGTTTTCTCTGGCTATATGCCTAGGAGTGGGATTGCTGGGTCATATAATAGCTCTATTTTTAGTTTTTTTAAGGAACCTCCATACTGTTTTCCATGGTGGCTGTGCCAGTATACATTCCCACCAACAGTGTAGAAGGGTTCTCTTTTCTCCACACCCTCTCCAGCATTTATTATTTGTAAACTTCTTGATGATGGCCATTCTGATAAGTGTGAGATGATGCCTCCTTATAGTTTGTATTTGAATTTCTCTGATAATCAGTGATGTTGAGCATCTTTTCATGTGCCTATTGGCCATCTGTATATCTGCTTTGGAGAAAGGTCTTTTTAGGTCTTCCACCCATTTCTTGTTTGTTTTTTTAATATTGAGCTGCATGAACTGTTTGTATATTTTGGAGATTAATCCCTCATTAGTTTTTTTGTTTGCAAATATTTTCCTCCATTCTGAGGATTGGGGATACAGTTTTAAGTAAAATGGTCATGGAAGACCTATATGAGGTGACAAGGGCTTCTCTGATGGTTCATATGGTAAAGAATCTGTGTGCAGTGCAGAAGCCCAGGATTCTATCCCTGGGTTGGGAATATCCCCTGGAGAAGGGAATGGCAACCCACTCCAATATTTTTGCCTGGGCAATCCCATGGACAGAGGAGCCTGGAGGGCCACAATCCATGGGGTGTCAAAGAGTCGGACGCAACTGAATGACTAACACTTTCCCTTTTACTGAAAAGTATGATGAAGTAAGTTTTGTGATTATTTTCAGAGGATGAATGTTCCAAGAAAATAAAATGATGTGTGGTTTGGTGATGTGTACATGAAAATGCATTTTTCTATTTTTGTATGTGTTTAAAGTTTTCCATGAAAAAAATTAAAAACAAAAAAGTAGCCATGACTCTTTTGTAACCCCATGGAGCTTGCCAGGCTCCTCCTCTGTTCATGTGATTTTCCATGGGTTGCCGTTTCCTCCTCCAGGGGATCTTCCCAACCCAAAGATTGAACACACATCTTTGTCTCCTGCATTGGCAGGCGGATTCTTTACCATTGGCACCACCTGAGAAGCTAAAAATTTAAAGGCATGAGCAGGTACCAGGAATGGAATTCTCCAGGTAAGAATACTGGAGTGGGTAGCCATTCCCTTCTCCAAGAGATCTTCTCGATCCAGGGACTGAACCCCAGTCTCCCACATTGCAGGAAGATTTATTACAGTCTGAGCCACTAGGGAGGTCCAGTTGTAAGACTCACATCTAAATTTTATGTCTGCATTTTGGAAAAGAAAAATCATGATAGAAAATTTAATAGATCTTCAAAATTTTCTAAAAAAAAAAAAAAAAAGGGGTTTATCAGTTAACTTCCTCAGTAACAGTGTTTTAACTTGTTTATTTCTCTGCATCCTCACTAACTCTGGGTACCGTACAGTCTAGCATTTGATTACATTTTGCTTTTTATCACTGCATACTTGAATATGTTTGTCTTGTTTTTCTAATTATTTGTTAAACTCTTGATCATTACTTTATTATCTCCCTTTCAGTCATTCCTTTAACATGTTTAGACATATTAGAAATTCTCTGTGGAAATTATGGAATGAGAAATAAAACTTAATGTTGACTTTGTTAAATACAATATCAGTCACTAATCATTCTCACAGCATTTTGCTATGTTGAGAATGTAAAAGAAAAAAGCAAGCCACATGAAATAGTATATCCACAAGCGACTTGAAAGTTTTGAGGATTAGAGAGCTCAAAAATACTTTAGGCACTTTTTTCAAGTAATTGGCCAGTAAAAGGTACAGTTGAATAGAGACTTTTCTTAGTCACATACTTGCCATGATTCTTCCACTAGAAATTTTGTTCTTTCAGTGATTTCCTTTCTGTTGCCATAGAATTAGGCTACATTATGCAAACATTTGAGTAAATTCTGTCAGTTTTTCCTTAAAATGACCAAGAGTCTCAACAGTTAGATGACTATGATTGAAACAAAAAATGAAATCAGCCCAGTTCGGCCCAGAGTTTACTGGATTGTCTCACACTTACTGGACCAGATTGTGAGGGCACACCCAGGCCCCAAGGAGGAGTGTCTGAGAGAGCACTCACTTAGAACCACCCTGCATTTAATGGAAGTGGTGATAGGCTTGGTCAAGCAGTGAGTAACTCTTGTCAAATTGGTCTGTTGTTAGTCACACAACTGGAACATCATGTTTAGAGGAAAATGCATGATGCCGCTAGGAAGCTATGTTGGAAGAGCTGTGGCCAAAGAAAAGAGAATTCAATCTAGAGAGAATTGCACTTCATTGACCCAGATGACTTGGAAGTCTGATGCACAGAGTCTTGTTTTCATAACTTAGTTCACCCTCATTATGATGTATTCTGTGAGGCAGAATCTCTATTTTGAGAACAGTGTTGTTACCTCAGGAAGGAAGGATGACTGCATTATACTGACATTCAGTTGGAAACATTTTTAGGATTTAGAATCAAACTGTCTACTCACCGGCCTTATTTAATCATGAAAACAGCTTTAGAATAGTGGCCATACCTCAATGTCAAACACAGAAAACATAATAGCATCATTATAATTCAAAGGTCGCAAAACTGCTTTGAGACAATAAACAGTTATTTTGATCTCTGAACTTCAATTTCCTCCTGCGAAACGTGGAGACACAGATTATCCTCCTTCTGTATTTTACTGGTATGGTTTGAGTATACGAAAATCCCAAGCCTGGTTCTTCCAGGCAGAAACCCGAACAAAGGGAAACATAAAGAATCATAAAAGAACCATTCATATGGTCCTCATATGTTCCCTATGTTAATTACTAATCCTCCTCTGAAG
Source organism: Bison bison bison (assembly GCF_000754665.1). Lineage (NCBI taxonomy): Eukaryota > Metazoa > Chordata > Mammalia > Artiodactyla > Bovidae > Bison > Bison bison. Next base: position 7,616,265 of record NW_011494606.1, read on the forward strand.
GAAGGATTTCCTTAGATTTCTGAGGATAGAGCTTTGCTTGATACTCCTCTAATATATCACAGATTCTCTATTCAGTGATCATTCATTCAGTCTTTGGTGTGTTGATCATTTGCCAAATATTAAGATCCTACCGTGTACCAAGAAACAATGCTAAAGACTGGAGATCTAAAGAGAAATAAGATAGACAACTTCCAGCCCTTATGGAACTGATAAGAGAGCAGGGGACACCAGTGTTACACAAGTATCTATAAATGCACTGAGATTATGCAGACATAGTACAGGGTGTTGTGGGAGCTTTCAACCTATTTGGGAGATCACAGTGGATTTTTAGAGATATCCAAGCTAAACAAGAAAAATGAGAAGTAGGCTAGGTGAAGAATAGAGGGGAAAGTGGTTTAGGCAGAGGCAATGGCACTGAATTGATTTTGAAGTACTGTGAGAGGAAAGCCAGAGGGGCTGTGGTGAGAGGCAGGAGCCAGTTCTCAGGGGCCTCACTGAGGGCTTCGTCTCTATTCTGGGAGTGATGGGAGGGAAGCCATTGGAGTTCCCTTTTTATTTATTTTGTTGTTTTATATGTTTAATCAGGGAAGTGACATGGGCACTTGCATTTTTAAAAGATCATTCTAGGCACTATGTGCAGAATGGAGGACATGATCCTGTACAGATACATGTAGAGAAAGCAGTTAGGAGGCAGTTAGAGGAAATAGATTAGGAAGTTGGCGGAGAAGAGGAAGAAAAAGTGGACTGAGTCAAGAGATACTTAAGAGACAGAGTCAATAGGATTTGATTGTGAAGAAAGGATGAATCAAGGCTGACGTCTAGATTTCTGGCCAAACCGAATGGGTGGATGTCATTTATTTAAATAAAGAATCCTGGAAGAAGAGAAAGTTTGGGAAGGAGAGTCATGAATCATAGTTGACCAGCACATAGCATACACAGTAAGACATTTAGAATACAAAAACCTTAGGATGCAAATTACGTATAGATATACAAATATAGGTTCTCATCATTTATGTTTATTACTTAATCCCAAGTCTTGCTTTATAAGTTCTGGATATTTATATCCTTTTAGTGGTCGTTTACAGTCCTATTCTTGGGTATTTTATGTCCTTTTAGTCTAGGCATTCAGGCTTGTACTATATTGCATCAAGTCTACCCATTCTTATAGAAGTCTTCGCAGGCGGCACTAGTGGTAAAGAATCTGCCTTCCAATGCAGCAGGTGCAAAAGACTCAGGTTCAATCCCTCGGTCAGGAAGATCTGGAGAAGGAAATGGCAACCCACTCTAGTATTCGTGCCTGGAAAATTCCATGAACAGAGGAGCCTGGCAAGTTACAGTTTCTGGGTCACAAAGAGACAGGACTGAGCACGTGCACACACATCTGTGCACACATTTTCTTATAGATTCTAAAACTGTTGCGAAGTCAAGTGGGCCTTAGGAAGCACCACTATGAACAAAGCTAGTGGAGGTGATGGAATTCCAGTTGAGCTATTTCAAATGCTAAAAGATGATGCTGTGAAAGTGCTGCACTCAATATGCCAGCAAATCTGGAAAACTCAGCAGTGGCCACAAGACTGGAAAAGGTCAGTTTTCATTCTAATCCCAAAGAAAGGCAATGCCAAAGAATGTTCAAACTACCGCACAATTGCACTCATCTCACACACTAGCAAAATAATGCTCAAGATTCTCCAAGCCAGGCTTCAAAAGTACTTGAACTTTGAACTTCCAGATGTTTAAACTGGATTTACAAAAGGCAGAGGAACCAGAGATCAAATTGCCAACATCCGCTGGATCATCCAAAAAGCAAGAGAGTTCCAGAAAGACATCTACTTCTGTTTTATTAACTATGCCAAAGCCTTTGACTGTGTGGATCACAACAAACTGTGAAAAATTCTGAAAGAGATGGGCATACGAGACCACCTTACCTGCCTCCTGAGAAACCTGTATGCAGGTCAAGAAGCAACAATTAGAACTGAACATGGAACAACAGACTGCTTCCAAATCAGGAGTACGTCAAGGCTGTATATTGTCACCCCACTTATTTAACATATGTGGAGTACATCATGTGAAATGCTGGGCTGGAAGAAGCACAAGCTGGAATCACGATTGCTGGGAGAAATATCAATAACTTCAGATATGCATATGACACCACCCCTATGGCAGAAAGTGAAGAAGAACTAAAGAGCCTCTTGATGAAAGTGAAAGAGGAGAGTTAAAAAGTTGGTTTAAATCTCAACATTCAGAAAACGAAGATCATGGCATCCAGTCCCATCGCTTCATGGCAAATAGATGGGGAAACAATGGAAACAGTGACATTTTATTTCCTTGGGCTCCAAAATCACTGCAGGTGGTGACTGCAACCATGAAATTAAAAGACGCTCCTTGGAAGAAAAGCTATAACCAACCTAGACAGCATTTTAAAAAGCAGACGCATTACTTTACTGACGAAGGTCTGTCTAGTCAAAGCTATGGTTTTTCCAGTAGTCATGTATGGATGAGAGAGTTGGACTATAAAGAAAGCTAAGCACCAAAGAATTGATGCTTTTGAACTATGGTGTTGGAGAAGACTCTTGCTTAAAGGAGATCCAACCAGTCCATTCTGAAGGAGATCAGTCCAAAATATTCCTTGGAAGGACCGATGCTGAAGCTGAAACTCCAGTACTTTGGCCACTTGATACGAAGAACTGACTCATTGCAAAAGACCCTGATGCTGGGAAAATTGAAGGCAGGAGGAGAAGGGGACGACAGAGGATGAGATGGTTGGATGGCATCACCAATGTGATGGACATGAGTTTGAGTAGGCTCTGGGAGTTGGTGATGGACAGGGAAGCCTAGCGTGCTGCAGTCATGGGGTTGCAAAGAATCAGACACGACTGAGTGACTGAACTGAAAACTGTAATTTCTTGTTTTCTCTTATCTTGATATGTCTCATATAGTATCTGATTCATTTGAAGATCATTCCCACAAATTGAAGTTTCTTTTTTTACTATACTTTTTTTCCCCATGACCTTCTAATAGACTCAAACACTTTCTACCCTCCAGCTACTAATCTTCCCTATGTTTTACCAGTTTCCAAAGCTGAACAAAAAATGAGAAAGCTATTATGAAGCTTCATCACAAGCTACTATGCCAAGTGTTGCTGGGGGACAGTAATGAAACAGTAATGAAACAGGACTGAACTGAATGTCTATAAATGTTCACAAAAGATACAGCTAAAAATAAGAATAGAAGAAGGTTGAAAATAAAAGCATGAAAAGTATATATCAAGCAAACAGAAAAGCTAGTATAAATCTATCACTATCAGAAAAAGTAAGATTTTAAAGCTAAGAGCATTACTAAAAATAAAGAGAGTCACTAGATTTAAGAATCGAATCAGCAGAATAAACAGAGAACTGTAGAGAAGTCCCACAAATTATAATGAATGATTTTACTACCAATTTCTCAGTGGTAGATCAAGCAGACAAAAATCAAAAAGAATATAGAAACAATGAATATATTTGATTCAATGGACACACAGAACATTCCACCCCAAAACTGCAGAATACACATCTTTCAATGGAATATTTGTGACCATATATTGATATATAAAGGAAGTCTGAACAAATTTCAAAAGAATGGTATCATACATATTGCTTTCTTTGATCACATTGGGATTAAATAAGAAATATGCACTGAAAAAACATGAAAAGCTTATGTTTGGAGACTAAGAAACATACTCATGAACCACTTAGAAAATAGTGGGAATTTGAGAGTCTTTAAACTGAGTGTTAAAAATGTTGTATATTAAGAAATGATGGGGATTGCTGTTTCTGTAGTTGATGTGATAACTGATGTTAGGCTTTGCTAAGTTGCTAAGTCACTTCAGTCGTGTCCAACTCAGTGCCACCCCATAGACGGCAGCCCACCAGGCTCCCCTGTCCCTGGGATTCTCCAGGCAAGAACCCTGGAGTGGGTTGCCATTCCCTTCTCCAGTGCATGAAAGTGAAAAGTGAAAGTGAAGTCACTCAGTTGTGTCTGACTCTTAGCAACCCCATGGACTGCAGCCTACCAGGCTCCTCCACCCATGGGATTTTCCAGGCAAGAGTATCGGAGTGGGGTGCCATCACCTTCTCCGGATGTTAGGCTTAGCTTCGTGCCATAAATGAGTATGAAAGTGGCAAAGCACAGAAGATGACTGCTCTCCAGCAGTGGACAACAGCACAGGTCAGTGATCCTTAAACACAAGGGAAATGTGAAGTGACCTTTATGATTGCCTTCCCTTTTGGAACAGGAGCACTTTTTGGTGTGTGGAGCAAGAGGTGGGCCGAAGTGCAGAGCAGCCGAGTAGAAGAGGCAGAGATCAGATTTGAGTTGCTGAGGTGACTTTAGTTTGTGAGCCAGTACCCCCAAAATGATGGAGCTGTGAAGAGGGGAATCTCATAGGAGGTTGTGTTCAGGAGTGTGGCTAAGTGCTTGACTCAACATATGTAAGTCAAGGCCATTGTGAGATCAGCCAGGAGTGACTATTAGGGGACTGAGAACTTAACAGAAACACCATTGCTGGAAGATTGTGGAGTTCCAATCCATCCAGACTGGAGGGATCTTATTGAGTACCTGGGCATTCAGTTGAAACTCCAGTAATGTCCATGCCTTAAATTAAGGACAAAACCAGAATAGGATCAAGGCAAATAAGTGTAATCAACAATGTGCCAGAAAAAAACTCAACAAGCTTTAAAGAAAAACAGTATCATAGAGTTCCTCACAGTGTAGCAGCCAAAATTGTTCCATGCACAGGAAGAAATTATTGGACAACTAACTCAAGAAACAAGGGAATGTGACCCTTAATCAAGAGATAAGTAGCCAATAGAAACAGATACGACCCTGGATGTTGGAATAAGTACACATAGACTTTAAAACAGCTTTTACAAATACATTGTTCAAGGGTTTAAAGAAAAAGATGGATTTTTCCTTGAAAAATGTGAGTAAACAGATGGGGAATCTCAGCAGAGAAATGGAAACTAGAGAAACAGAACCAACTGGAAATTTTATAAGTGAAAAGTGACAGCTAGACAGAGCATTGAGGGAAACTTATTGTCTTAAATGCTTCCATTAGAAATGAAGAAAGGCTAGCAATTAATGCTCAGTTCATAAAATTTAGGAAATTAGAAAAGAAACAGCAGAATAAACAAAATGTATGTGAGGAGACAGTAACAGTAAGAGAGGAAAGTAGTAACATAGTAAACAAAGGTCAGCATGAGGCCTTTGCTGTACAAGGCCAATGTAAGAATCATAAAACAGCAAACTTCTAGCAAGATTCATCAAGAAAAAAAAGAGAATGCATAAACAAACAATAATAGGAATGAAAAAGAAGGCTTAGAAATGCTTCCAACATTTAATAAGATAAAAGATATTAAGTTTATGGTAAAAACTTTGAAAATTAGATTACAATTGGTAGTCTTAGAAAATGTCTTCCTGCAGCTATCTCTAGAAGAAATTGAATCTCTGAAAAGTAGTTCTATAGCCATGAAATACATAGTGTGTGTATATGTATGTAGGTAATTTTGTCAAGGTGTATCTATAATTTATATGTAAGAGCCAAAAATACACTCGTGAAGAAGAACAAGATGGGGAGAATTGCTTTACAGATTACCTTCTTAAAATCTTCAGTAATTAAGGAAGGGTGATGCTGGTTCAGGATAGAAAAAAATGACCAGTGGAACAGAATAGGATCCCCAAATAGAGGCCTGCCTAGATGGAGAGTTGATTTGTAAGAGGCTTGCTTGGTGGGTCACTTGAAGAAAGGACTTTAAAAAAAAAATGTTAATACAATTTAGATGCATGACTTTAGAGCCCTGCCTCCCACCATGTGCTAAAATAAATTCCAAGTAGATAAAAGGTATAAATGAGAAGGGCAAAAAATAAAAGTTTTAGAAAACCATATAAAAATATTTTATGGCTTTGGAGTCCAAAAGCATTTGGAGAACTTACACTTCCCAACTTCACACTTTACTACAAAACTACAATAATCAAGACAATGTGTTTTTGGCACAGAATAGACATACAGATGGGCTTCCCAGGTGGCGCTAGTGGTAAAGAACTCGCCTGCCAATGCAGGAGACGTAAGAGACGCGGGTTTGATCGTGGGTCAAGAAGATCCCCTGGAGGAGGGCATGGCAACCCACTCCAGTATTTTTGCCTGGAGAATCCCATGGACAGAGAACCCTGGAGTGCTACGGTCCACGGAGTTACAGAGTCGGACATGACTGAAGCGACTTGGCATGCACGCATGGCACAGACATATAGATTAATGGAAGAAAATGGAGAATCTAGAAATAAACCCTTAGGTTTGTGGTCAGTTGATTTTCCACAAGAATGCTAAGACAATTCAATGGGGAAAAAATTGTCTTTTCAATACATGGTGCTGGGAAAATTGAATATTCACATGTGAAAGAATAAAATTGGTCCCTCTATCGCAACTATACACAAAAATTAACTGATCTAGATCTAAATGTAAAGAAACTATAAAACTACTAGAAGAAACATTGGAGCAAATTTTAGTGGCCTTGAGTTAGTCAATAATTTTTTATATATAACACTAAAAGGACAACTCATAAAAACATAAATTGGATAAACTGGATTTCATCACAATTAAAAGTTTTATGGGGAAAACTGTACCATCAAGAAAATTTAAACACATCTCATTTAAGAGAGAAAATATTGGTTGAGGGTGGCAAAGAAAGCCCTCTAGCAGCACATGAGAGGCAAATGCTGGCAGTTAGGAAAGCAAGTCCTGTTAATACGGAGGCCTCGAGGCACATGGGCTGGGCACCAGTAGTACCTGCAGCACAGTCCCAGACTCTCTTCGGTAGTATTAGGCAGGCCCAGTCTTAGCTGGGGTTTCTGCATCAAGTAGATATCGCCTGAGGCACAAGGCTTATGTGCTATCCCTGTATCAGGGCGACTGGTCCAAGAAACAGAAATAGGAAAAAGAGTGAAGCAAGGAAGGAGGGGGAGCTAGTATGAAATTGCATTATGGAGCTGGCCATCATTACGCGCCAGAGGTTGCTAGATCTCTTGGAATAGTCCTTCAATTCTGTCGCTCAGTCGTGTCTGACTCTTTGTGACCCCAGCAAAGACTGCAGCACGCCAGGCTTCCCTGTCCATCACCAACAGTCTTTCCCAGCATCAGGGTCTTTTCCAATGAGTCAGTTCTTTGCATCAGGTGGCCAAAGTATTGGAGCTTCAGCTTCAGTCCTTCCAATGAATATTCAGGACTGATCTCCTTTAGGATGGACTGGTTGGATCTCCTTGCAGTCCAAGGGACTCTCAAGAGTCTTCTCCAACATCACAGTTCAAAAGCATCAATTCTTTGGCGCTCAGCTTTCCTTATAGTCCAACTCTCACATCCATACATGACTACTGGAAAAACCATAGCCTTGACTAGACAGACCTTTGTTGGCAAAGTAATGTCTCTGCTTTTTAATGTGCTATTTAGGCCGATCATAGCTGTTCTTCCAA
>NW_011494606.1:7623861-7626009 GCF_000754665.1 Bison bison bison
TCTTTTAATTTCATGGCTGCAGTCACCATCTGCAGTGATTTTGGAGTCCCCCTAAAATAAAGTCTGCCACTGTTTCCATTGTTTCCCCATCTATTTGCCATGAAGTGATGGGACTGGATGCCATGATTTTAGTTTTCTGAATGTTTAGGTTTAAGCCAGCGTTTTCACTCTCCTCTTTCACTTTCATCAAGAGGCTCTTTAGTTCTTCTCTGCCATAAGGGTGGTGTCATATGCATATCTGAGGTTATTGATATTTCTCCCGGCAATCTTGATTCCAGCTTGTGTTTCCTCTAGCCTGGCATTTCGCATGATGTACTCTGCATATAAGTTAAATAAGCAGGGTGACAATATACAGCCTTGATGTACTCCTTTCCTGATTTGGAACCAGTCTGTTGTTCCATGTTCGGTTTAACTGTTGCTTCTTGACCTCCATACAGATTTCTCAGGAGGCAGGTCAGGTGGTCTGGTATTCCCATCTCTTAAAGAATTCTACACAGTTTGTTGTGATCCACACAGTCAAAGGCTTTGGCATAGTCAATAAAGCAGAAGTAGATGTCTTTCTGGAACTCTCTCGCTTTTTCAATGATCCAGTGGATGTTGGCAATTTGATCTCTGGTTCCTCTGCCTTTTCTAAATCCAGCTTGAACATCTGGAATTTCATGGTTCACATACTGTTGAAGCCTGACTTGGAGAATTTTGAGCATTACTTTGCTACCATGTGAGATAAGTGCAATTACGCTGTAGTTTGAACATTAAGGAATAGTCCTTATGAAGCCTTGAGAAGCCTTTGGACTTTTGCACCTAAAGACCCAAAAAGCACCTGAGTACAATTTTTAAAAGAATGATTTAAAAATTTTTAAAAGAATGATTGATTTTCTCCCAAAGGTGGGTAGTTGGTATCTGTAAACTAAGATCCTCCTAGACCTCATTCATATCTCAGGTTCCCTTTAATCAACATCCAACACAGAACTGGTGGAAATGAATAGCGGGAATAATTGAAATCCATAGAATAATAGCTACCATTGAGTAAGCACATGGCAGTATTATATAATGTCTGATCCTCACAAAGTAGCTTTTGTTATACTGATTTTATTAATGTGCAAAATCACACATTAAACTGAGATTCAGCTAATTTAAGGAACTTGGCCAAGGTCACAAAACTAGTAAGAAGCAGACCAGGTTTGGGAACCAGGTCTTTTATTTTTTGTGTATGTGAACTCCTAAAACAATGCTTTTTCTAGTATCCCACAAAGCCTCCTAGAAGAAAGGATTGAGATTCCTAAATCTCCTTTTAGCCAGTACTCTTTTAAAAAAGCTTATTTGTTTTTAAAAAGTAGGTCATTCAAATACATGGTGCAAAATTCAAGAAATAACAAGAGCATCCCGTGAAAGCTCTTCTTTTTTTTTTTTTAATTTTATTTTTAAACTTTACAATATTGTATTAGTTTTGCCAAATATTGAAATGAATCCTCCACAGGTATACATGTGTTCCCCATCCTGAATCCTCCTCCCACCTCCCTCCTCCTTCCTCCCTCCCCCCTCCCCATACCATCCCTCTGGGTTGTCCCAGTGCACCAGCCCCAAGCATCCAGTATCGTGCATCAAACCTGGACTGGCAACTCGTTTCGTATATGATATACATATTTCAATGCCATTCCCCCAAATCATCCCACCTCTCCCTCTCCCACAGAGTCCAAAAGACTGTTCTATACATCAGTGTCTCTTTTGCTGTCTCGTATACAGGGTTATTGTTACCATCTTTCTAAATTCCATATATATGCGTTAGTATACTGTATTGGTGTTTTTCTTTCTGGCTTACTTCACTCTGTATAATAGGCTCCAGTTTCATCCAGCTCATTAGAACTGATTCAAATGTATTCTTTTTAATGGCTGAGTAATACTCCATTGTGTATATGTACCACAGCTTTCTCTTCTTTTAACCCTGTCCACTCACTCAGTTCCTCTTTTCAAGAGCAACTAATGTTACCAGTTACTTGTGTATCTTTCCCAAAGCATTTATAGAGAAATATAAATGTTCTTTTTCATATGTTTAACAGAATGGCACCCCACTCCAGTACTCTTGCCTGGAAAATCCCATGGGTGGAGGAGCCTGGTAGGCTGCAGTCCATGGGGTTGCTAAGAGTCGGA
>NW_011494606.1:7626109-7634534 GCF_000754665.1 Bison bison bison
TTGCCTGGAGAATCCCAGGAATGGGGGGAGCCTGGTGGGCTGCCGTCTATGGGGTCGCACAGAGTCGGACACGACTGAAGCGACTTAGCTGCAGCAACAGAAATAACAAACATACACACTAGTCTCACCTTGTGTTTTTGTTTTTTTACTTAACATCTTGGAATTCACATCCATATTCCTACCCAAAGCTTAGCTAACACTTTGAAATACTCTCATCACTGGACCTTTTATTATTAAGGAATACCAGAGGTAGTATACTAAAATTTACCTGCTGTTTCCCTTGTCCTACTTATCCACTCCTGAAAGAATAAACAAGAAGCAAAATAGTTAAGAATCAGGCAACAGGAAAGGAATGGAGAAACATGAAATGCAAGCTCAACAGTGGCTCTTAAAAGACTTCTTTTGTTTTCTCAGGTTGCTTTGGCCCTAATGCATTTGCAGTTTTCAGGTGTGCTGCATAAAGTAACTTCTGTTACTGTTCCCTACTGTGTTTTTGTTCATATGCATGAGTGGAATGTGATTGTGTATTTGTCCTTCTGGTATCTCAGACCATCTGGCCCCCAGTATTCCAAGATGAAAAGATATTGTGAAAATGAGTGGGAAGCCTAGATCTTATTCTCCAAATTTCATAGTCCTAAAGTCTCCATCACACAGTGTGGCACTTGATCGCATTTAGTCTAATGCTTTTCACTAATTGTTTCTTTTATCTAGAGTATTACAGCCTTCAGGGCTGAGACCATACCTCACAGCATGCTACCAAAGCCAGAGTAGGTGCATATTAGTGAGTCCTAGAGGACAGAAGATAGATTTTGTGATCTTGATACTTACTTCTGTATTGACAAGATACTAAGAGAGCTGCTTGGGGATATGGGGAGAGGTGAGGATGGAAGTAGATTGGAATCACAGGAAGATTTCTTGGGATATATGTGCTAGTTCACCCACATTCCTATCAGCATCTCAGCTGGAGGAGGGAGAGAGAGAGAGAACATATTTTGAGAGAGCTTCTTAGGTGATTCTCATAGTCCTCCATCCTCATACCCCTAATTGACAACTGTGTCTAAGAGAAAGGAGAGGCACAAAGCCTCTCAAATATCCTCTTAAGCTGAAAAGCATTAAACAATTTATTTTTAAAATACTTATTTATTTGGCCATGCTGGGTTTTAGTTCTGGCATGTGGGATCTAGTTCCCTGACCAGGGATCGAACCCAGGCCCCTTGCATTGGGAGTGCAGATGTGCAGTCTTAGCCACTGGACCACCAGGGAAGTCCCTTAATTTATTTTAAAGGGAAGAAGATGGGGTTTTCTTTTTATTTCCTAATTTTCTTCTTGTCATCATAGTAGCGCACAGAAAGAGCAAACAGTAATAGTGAAAGCTGCCTATACACATAATCTAAGAGGCTCAGATGGCTGTGTTTGTGGTCTCCAGGTATTCTAATTTGTTTGGTTAGGGTTGTTGTATCTTCTTTGTCTTTCCTTCCCAAAAGATTCACTCAGAAAGATGTTAATGTCTAACAACATATACACTAATATTTACTAATTTTCTAATTCAGTGCTTCCTAAACTTAAATGAGCACCATGATCACCTAGAGGATTTGTTAAAGCACAGATTTCTGGAATCCATTCTTAGATTTTTTGATTCAGTACATGTAAGGTGGCATCTAAGAATTTTCATTTGTGACAAATTCCCATTTGATGCTGATGCTGCTAGTTTGGGGACCACACTTTGAGAATGACTGTTCTGGTGACTAATTTCATACTTACCACTGTAGAGGGGGAGGGAATCCTAGGAACTAATAAGAGTGATTGAGAATGACAATCACAATACATGTCAATAGGAGAAGATGTTGTAATGCACATTAATGAAGAAGAAATGCTCTTTTAGCATAGTCAAGTCCAGAAGTGTCTCCAGCATTCAGATGAGATTTCTGTGTAATGAGAGCTTTTGACCTAAAACATCGTTCCAATGTGAGAATTCTCATTAAAAAAAAGGGGGGGGGGCAGAAGGAGAAGTTACCACCCATCTTGATGTTCTTTTTTCCCAATCCAGCATAAAATATGTTATGGATACACTTACTTTTCTCTATCTTTATTGTCATGACCCTGTTCCTAATTACAATCATCTCCCAGAGATCAAATTGCCAACATGCGCTGGATCATCAAAAAAGCAAGAGAGTTCCAGAAAAACATCTACTTCTGCTTTATTGACTGCGCCACAGCCTTTGACTGTGTGGATCACAACAAACTGTGGAAAATTCTTCAAGAGATGGGCATCCCAGACCACCTGACCTGCCTCCTGAGAAATCTGTATGCAGGTTAGGAAGCAACAGTTAGAACTGGACGTGGAACAACAGACTGGTTCCAAATAGGAAAAGGAGTATGTCAAGGCTGTATATTGTCACCCTGCTTATTTAACTTCTATGCAGAGTACATCATGAGAAACGCTGGGCTGGATGAAGCACAAGCTGGAATCAAGATCACTGGGAGAAATATCAATAACCTCAGATATGCAGATGACATCGCCCTTACGGCAGAAAGCGAAGAACTAAAGAACCTCTTGATGAAAGTGAAAGAAGAGAGTGAAAAAGTTGGCTTAAAGCTCAACATTCAGAAAACTAAGATCATGGCATCCAGTCCCATCACTTCATGGCAAATAGATGGGGAAACAATGGAAACAGTGGCAGACTTTATTTTAGGGGGACTCCAAAATCACTGCAGATGGTGACTGCAGCCATGAAATTAAAAGATGCTTGCTCCTTGGAAGAACAGCTATGACTGCCCTAAACAGCATATTAAAAAGCAGAGACATTACTTTGCCAACAAAGGTCTGTCCAGTCAAGGCTATGGTTTTTCCAGTAGTCATGTATGGATGTGAGAGTTGGACTATAAGGAAAGCTGAGCACTGAAGAATTGATGCTTTTGAACTGTGATGTTGGAGAAGACTCTTGAGAGTCCCTTGGACTGCAAGGAGATCCAACCAGTCCATCCTAAAGGAGATCAATCCTGGGTGTTCATTGGGAGGACTGATGTTGAAGCCTACACTCCAGTACTTTGGCAACCTGATGTGGAGAGCTGACTCATTTGAAAAGACCCTGATGCTGGGAGAGATTGAGGGTGGGAGGAGAAGGGGTCCACAGAGGATGAGATGGTTGGATGACATCACCAACTCAATGGATATGAGTTTGAGTAAACTCCTGGTGTGCTGCATTCCATGGGGTCGCAGAGTCAGACACGACTGAATGACTGAACTGAACTGAACTTACCTGGATACTCCATGGTCTCCCAGTAACTTGCCACTCAAAATGTGGTTCATAGACCAACAGCATCAGCATCATGTGGGAACTAGTAGAATTTCAGGCTCTCAGTTCCCTGTCCCCCATGCAAGAAACAGCACTTTAACAAGGTCTCTAGTTTATTTGTTTGCACGTTAATGTTATAAAGTAATGTACGTAGCTGTTCTATCAGATTTCCCTTTTCAGTCCATTCTCCTCAGCTGGAGGGTGACCCTTTCAAAACAAATTAGATCATAATGTTCCCCTCCAACAAAACCACTCTGATGGGGTCCCATGGCTCTTGAAAGTCAAGCTCAGTATCTTGGCCCATAAGGCCTAAGGTGAGCCAGTTCCTTCCTCTCTAATCCATCCTCATCCTGTGTCTTGTTCCTCTGTCTCACTGGGCTCCAGCCAGACCTTACTTCTCAGTTTCTCTCACAAATCAAGATTGTTCTTACCTTCCAGTAAGTTGTTCCTTCTGCCTGGAATGTTCTCCCCCAGCATCCACTGCAAATCTAGCTCCTTCTCCTCTTTCAGCTCTCAGCCTCTGCAGGGAAATCCACCTTGGCCTTGTGATTAGAGCTCCATTTCCATCATCATTTATTTCCTTCATATTACTAATTTATAATCATTTCATTTGTTGACTCCACCTTGAAAAAAAGGATTAAGCCTCTCTTGGTCCCAGTGTCTGGCACCCAGTATGCACTCAGGAAATATCTACTCAAGGAATGACCCCTTATTTCTTTACCAAGCAATGGAAAATTGGGTTGGAGGTGGGGAGTAGCCTTGGATTTTAAAGATAACACAGGAGACAACCTGTGTGTTTTGAGGGAAAGGAAGGAAGTGGGGATTTCAAGAAAAAATGAAGGACAGAAAACAAGGTGAAAGGATGCAAAGGGGAAATTTTTGTTGGTTGAGGCATTATCCACATGGGGACACTCTGACGGGACAGCTGGGTGGGCCCACTTCACCTGTGAGGTAACACGGCTAGGTGGTGAGTGATTTAGGTCATTAGTTTGGTGCATGGTCCCATCACTTCATGGCAAATAGATGGGGAAACAGTGGAAACAGTGGCTGACTATTTTTTTGGACTCCAAAATCACTGCAGATGGTGATTGCAGCCATGAAATTAAAAGACGCTTACTCCTTGGAAGGAAGGTTATGACCAACCTAGATAGCATATTCAAAAGCAGAGACATTACTTTGCCAACAAAGGTCCATCTAGTCAAGGCTATGGTTTTTCAAGTAGTCATGTATGGATGTGAGAGTTGGACTATAAAGAAAGCTGAGCACCAAAGAATTGATGCTTTTGAACTGTGGTGTTGGAGAAGACTTGAAAGTCCCTTGGACTGCAAGGAGATCCAACCAGTGCATCCTAAAGGAGATCAGTCCTGAGTGTTCATTGGAAGGACTAATGCTGAAGCTGAAACTCCAATACTTTGGCCACCTGATGCGAAGAGCTGACTGATTTGAAAAGACCCTGATGCTAGGAAAGATTGAAGGCGGGAGGAGAAGGGGATGACAGAGAATGAGATGGTTGGATGGCATCACTGACTCAATGGGCATGGATTTGGTGGACTCCGGCAGTTGGTGATGGACAGGGAAGCCTGGTGTGCTGCATTCCATGGGGTCGCAAAGAGTTGGACACGACTGAGCGACTGAACTGAACTGATACCACCTACTCCCAGCCTCTTGTCAGCTGAACAGTTAGCGTTCAGTGGTCTGAATTTGAAATTGTTGGCTACCCAGACAGAGAAGGAGGGAAATAACGCTTCCACTTCCCCAGCAGCCACCTAATATGCACTCAGTGCCAGTAACAGGGACACCCAGAACCCCACTCTTTGTGGAGCTGTTACTCAAATGGTTAAACTTATATTTGTAACTAATGCTTTTCTCTCACTTGTCAAAGGATATCTCCCTTCAGTCTTTCCCCACTTGCCCAGATTTTTTTTAATACAGTGATACAGTTCTCATGTGTGCTACTACATCCTGTGTTGTGGTTGATGAAGTTAGTTTGAAGATTAGAATGCTGATAGATTCCTTAAACATATGTACTTCGTTCTGTTCCTAAACATCTTGAATTTCTGAACTAACAAGAAGACATACTTCATTCATGTGTCAATTTTGTTAATGCTGACTTCTAAAGTACTGAAAAGGCGGTTGTGAGTGGTACACCATAAATAAGGTAGTGTGGGTTTTATTCTGTACTGGTCACTTAGATTTTTAGAGAGAAAACCTGACGTGGTTATAAATATCTCAGCCAGTTATTCAGAACAGCGTTTTTCAAACTTGAGAAACCAACAGCCCTCCCGTCAATGCTCCTTGTAGATCTCTAAGAGTATGTCAGCAGAGGAATGTTGACTTAATAAGCTAAAAGACTTTTTATATAAAAATACTTTTTAATTGTGAATTATGATGAGGGAGAATTTGTAAGTGATAGACAACAGTTTTAAAAACAGTCAGGGATTTGGGGACCCTAGTTTACAAAATCTTGAACTATGTACATAGTTCATAGTTGAGAGAGTGAAGACATAGTTACTCCTCATCACTGATGGAAAAACAGTGCCATAGGCTTGTCTTTCTCCCTCGACTAAAATAAATAATCATTAAAACAATGTGGAAAGTTCCCTAAAAGAAGTGGGAACAGTAGACACTTAACTCTGAAGATGATAGAAATTTTCCTGGAGGATGTGACATTTGAATCAAGTTTGGAGTTTATGCAGGACTTTAAAAAGCAGATGAGAGAAGGAAAAAAAATCCATCTCAGGTGGCAAAAAACAAAAACCAAAAAACATTACATGCAAAGGTGGAGATGACAAAGATCATGACTTACTAAATAACTGCAAATTGTGCAGAGTATTTGAAGTGCAAGACACATGGGGTAGTGGTAGGCAGTGAAGCTATAAAGATAGAATTTAGACCTCCGAGTTCCTGTACTTCATCCAGAGAAAGGTAGACTTAATGCTGTAAGTGATGGGGAGCCCCTGGAAGAGTTTAAGCAGGGTGCTGTGGTCAGATTTGCACTCTCAGGAAGTGTACACTGCCGGCAACATGGAGAATGAACTGAAGGGAGACAAAACAGAAGCTTGGAGACGAGTTAAGAAGTTATTGTTATGGCTCTGCATGAAGATGAGGAGTATCTGAACTACATTCAAAGGGGA
This sequence comes from Bison bison bison, assembly GCF_000754665.1. Taxonomy (NCBI): domain Eukaryota; kingdom Metazoa; phylum Chordata; class Mammalia; order Artiodactyla; family Bovidae; genus Bison; species Bison bison. Next base: position 7,632,540 of record NW_011494606.1, read on the forward strand.
ATGAATAAGAGAAAGAAATATTTAGACATATTAATGGAGTATAATTGCTAGGACTTAGTAAAATTTGGATATGACTATGAACGTGAAGAAAGACTCAGAGGTGAATCCCGAGAGTCTGTCTTGGATTACTGGATGGTTTACAGTGTCATTAAACAATAGGAGGAAATAATGAGAAACTGGTTTGGGAAATGAGCTGATGGTTTAGTGTTGGGTATGTCCTCTTAGTTGCTGGGAGATGTCTATAGATAGAAATGTGAAACATGGGTTCAGATAGATCAGGACTAGAGAAGGAAGATCCTGAAAATTCTTAGTGATCCCTACCATCGTAAGGTTGCTGTCCATACTCTTAACCTTATCAATGGGCCTGGTAGTTCAAGTTCAGTTTGTGCGTATAGATGAGGTTGTCCAGTGAGAGTTATAAACCATGAGAAGAAAGCCAAAACTGAGACCCTGAGAAACACTAGTGTTTAAGAGAGGGATGAAGGAAAAGAACCTGCAAAGGAAAATGGGAAGTAGCGAGGAAGAACAGTAATATCAGCTGCCTTGGGGATGGGAGAGGGTGGTGCCAAGAAAAAGAAATATAAATGAAAAAATTGGAATGTTTTAAGTGTCAGAAATTAGTAGGTACTGATGGGTGATTTGGAAATTTGTATGTTACCTCCAAACTGAGTAGCTGCACGTTGTCACAGGAATGTAGCCCTGATGTCAGATATTTTGATTTTTTCAAAAGACATCAGGAATTTCAAGTTTTATGCCAAATATTTTCTTACACAAATGTTTATTCCAATTAAAATGCAAGCAAAAACTATATATAGCCATACTTGGTAGGATATTTGAGGTAAGAAAACCAAAGAATGGCACCATCATTGAATATACACTGTGAGAATACTACCTATCTGTAGCCAGCTTCCCTGGTAGCTCAGTCAGTAAAGAATCTGCCTGGAGTGCAGGAGACCCGGGTTTGATCCCTGGGTCGGGAAGATCCCCTGGAGAAGGAAATGGAAAACCACTGCAGTATGCTTGCCTGGAAAATCCCATGGACAGAGGAGCCTGGTGGGCTGCGGGCCATGGTATCGCAGAGTCACACTTATCTGTACAAAACTGCTTAGACAAATCGAAACTGAAAGAGTTGTATCTGATGGTGCCATTTTCTGGGGTTAGTCTACCAAACGTACACCACTGTCAAAACATCTGAAACTATTAAAAAGAATGGCTATGGATTTTAGGTTTTTTATGTATCAGAATGTACAAAAAGAACTTCTCCAAGATGGAAGTTTCTGATGAATTCTATTCAAATGATCATTTATTACTGTTTGCCATATCTGACTTATTTCCTCTGCTAAATATAGCTTTTGTTTGCTCTCTCTTTTCTGGTAGAGCCAGATAGTAAGTATTTTAGGCTTTGTGGTCTCTGTCGTGACTGTTCAACTCTGCTGTTACAGCACAAAAGTAGACATTGACAGTATGTAAGCAAATGGGCATCGCTGGATTCCAGTAAAACTTTATTTGTAAAAGCAGGCTATGCAGCCCTGTTTATAATAGCTAGGACATGGATGCAACCTAGATGTCTATTAGCAGACAAATGGATAAGAAAGTTATGGTAGATATACACAATGGAATATTACTCAGCTATTAAAAAGAACTCATTTGAGTAAGTTCTAATGAGGTGGATGAAACTGGAGTCTATTATACAGAGTGAAGTAAATCAGAAAGAAAAACACCAATACAGTATATTATTGCATATATATGAAATTTAGAAAGATGGTAACAAAAACACTATATGCAAGACAGCAAAAAAGAGACACAGATATAAAGAACAGACTTTTGGACTCTGTGGGAGAAGGCGAGGGTGGGATGATTTGAGAGAATAGCATTAAAACATGTTTATTACCAAATCTGAAACAGATGACCAGTCCAAGTTCGATGCATGATACAGGGCACTCAAAGCCGGTACACTTGGACAACCCAGAGGGGTGGGGTGGGGAGGGAGGTAGG
>NW_011494606.1:7634658-7657574 GCF_000754665.1 Bison bison bison
AATTTTTTTTAAAAAAGGGACAGGTACACTAAGCTTGCTAGTCAAAATAATCAGGTACTTCTTAAGACATCACTTTTTATGAATGTGCCAGTGGCTGGAGGGGTAGCATAAGAATATGAGCAGGAGCTTTGGGGTAGTCTGAGCTGTGCCCGAATTCTAGCTCTGCTATTTCCCACGGCATAACCTTAAGCAAGTTACTTTGTCCCTTTGGTCCTCAATTTTCCCATCTGTAAAATGAGGATGATGATAATCTCGTAAGGTCAGTGAGTGGTTGATTGACACGGTGTCTGTAAAGCTTTCGTAGTGTTTGTCCTACGGAAAATACCAAGTGTGGATGATGGCTTATTAGCACCAAACACTACTGCTGCCCTATGAGTTATAAGTTTTCAGGAAACAGTTTTTTCCTCTTTTTCAAAAGCGGTCTTTAAATAGTTTCAACTAAATGTGTTCCATTTTCAGAAATACATACTGAAGAATAAGAGCTGTATGAAGACAATTATCTGTGAGAATGTTCACCATGCTGTTACCTGTAACAGAAAAAAGGAACCTGTGTAAATTCCTAAATTTATTTCACGAATTGGTAAAATAAATTATGGTACACCAATAAAATGACTAATCACTGTTCCAAAAAAAAGGGAAAAAAGCAGGCGATGGGCCAGATTTGACCTGTTGAACTTCCACTCTACTGGAAGCATACCTCTGGGAGAATCAGTGTTCTGTGAATATAGGTAAAGCCAAAGAAAACACAGGGAGAAAAAAGTTTATCTTTTTTTCTAAACTCTTAGCTTAATGCACACAAATGAGCAAAATTAGCTAAATGTCCTTTTCCATATTCACTAATGTTTATGTAGTTTTTTATTGTAAAACAGATGAAACTAATTTTTATGGACATGAAGTGATCACTTTTGCATTATCAGGAGATCTGGTGGCATTAGCACTGAAGTTAAGTGTGGCTCAGCTGATAAAAAATCCGCCTGCAATGTGGGAGACCTGGGTTTGATCCCTGGGTTGGGAAGATCCCCTGGAGAAGGGAAAGGCCACCCACTCCAGTATTCTGGCCTGGAGAATTCCATGGACTGTATAGTCCATGGGGTTGCAAAGAGGAACATGACTGAGCAGCTTTCACTTTAGTCAAAGTAAAAAGGGCTGGGACAAAAAATGTGTATGCCTGTGTATATAGTATACACACATATATATTATGTGTGTATAAAGAGCACATATATTTTATATATATATATATCAATTTCAGTCCTTTGCTGGTTCAGAACTTGTTACTTTTTTCTATGTCTAGTGATTTTTTGTTCGATATCATAGATTATAAATGTTATGCTATTGAGTGTTTGCCCTCTGTTGTCTTTCTTCAAAGAGTTTTAAAGTTTGTTTTGGCACAAGATTAATTGTTAGGTTACTTGTGGATTGACCTGATATCCTTGAGGATTATTTTAAACTTTGTTGGAGTGTGCCTAGAATAGCCTTTAGTTTAGCTTTAATAAGAAGCCGTGACCCACCCTGGGGTTTCCGTCGATCGCCCTATGGCTCAGTGAGGTCTCTCTACTCTGGCTGGCTAGAACTTGAACAGCGTCTGACTCCCTGTGTGCTGAGAATTATCCAGTGTACGTAGTCTGGTAGTCGTTCTTTGCCCGGCTGTGTGGAATTTCACCCTGTGTTTGTGCAGACTGGTGTTCAGCCAAAGATCAAGACCTCTGTGCAGATTTTGAAAGTTCTCTCTCTGTATAGCTCCTTCCTCTCTGGTACTTTGTCCCACAAATTCTAGCTCCCTCCCCTCCTTGAAACCCCGTCTCTGTCTCCTTAATTTCATGAGACCACTGTGCTCTGAGTTTTTCTTTGCTGTGCTGTAGTCTCAAAGTTGCCACCGTGTGGGACGCTGGGGCATTTTATTTTCCTTCTCTCAGTTATCTGTCTTTCCCTGTCGTTTGCAAACAGTTGTCTCATATCCTTTGTCCAGGTTTCTGGTTGTTTACTGTGGAAGAGCAAGTTCTGTGCTACTGACTTCTTTATGATCAGTAGTGGAGCTCAGCCTCTTTAAGATGCTGAATCCTCCAATCCTGGTATATTTATTTGGGTCTTCTTTGAGATTTTAGATAAGCTTTTCAAATTTTCTCCCTAAATTCTCTCCATAGAATCTAAAATTTAGAGCTTGATTTATTTCCAAGTTTTCAAACTTTAATGTCATTGCAAATGGTATTTTTTAGAATTATTTTTTACCTACTAATTGCTAGTATAAAGGAAAAAATAAAATTTTCATATTGCTTTTTCTATCCTACAGTGATGTAGTATACTGATTTTCCTATACAACAATTAATTGAAGTATTATTTTGAATTACTTAACTATAATTTTCAAATAATTAATGATAGTTTAGTTTAATTCAAATCCTTATATATATATATATATTTTTTTTTTTTTCTTTCTTGCTGTCCTTCACTGTTTAAGAACTACAGTGTAGGGACTTCCCTGGCCATCCAGTGATTAGGACTCTGTGCTTCCAATGCAGTGGATGTGGGTTTGATCTCTGGTTGGGGAACTAAGATCCCACATGCTGTGTGACATGACCAAAAAAACCCTACAATGCAGTGTTCAATAGATGTTCCTTTCTATTTCTACTTGACTAAGATTTTTTTAAAGTCATAAATGTTGAATTTTATTGAACACTTTCTGCATCTATTGAAATATTTGTATGCTATTTCACTATAATTTCGTAAAGTACATTGTTTGGTTTTTATTCCAATGTGAAACCAACTTTTTACATCTGAAATAAAACCAACTTGGTCATGTTACATTTCCCTTTTAATACTGTGCTTGGTTTGCTTTGCTATTATTTTGCTAAAAGATTTCTGCATTTGTATTTGTGAGTGAGATTGTCCTGTACTTATCCTTTCTCTTTCTGTAGGTTTTCACTTATATGTTACACTAGCCCCGAAACATTTTGGAATTAGTTATTGAATATTTAATAGAGCTTGTCCAGTAAGCCATCTAGGACTGGAGTTTTCTTTGTAAAAAGTTTGAACCTCTTTATCTCTGGTAGGGCTTTTTGCCTTAAAGGTTTTTTTTTTCCTCTCATATTAATATGCCATGCTAGCTATCTTTTGGTTATATTTGCAAAATGTATATAGTTTAACATCTTTTTACTTTAAACTTTTCTGTCTTATGTTTTGGGTGTCTTTCTTTTGCAGAGGGTATCACTGTTTTGTAAAATGAGTTTCTTTTTGGCTGTGCTGGGTCTTCATTACTGTGCCAGGCTTTCTGGCTCTGTGGCGAGTGGGGGGTACTCTCTGGTTTTGGTGCACGGGTTTCTGTTGCGGAGCATGGTCTTCAGTAGTTGCTGCTCTCAGACTTAGTAGTTGTGGGTTTAGTTGCTCAGAGGCATGTGGGATCTTCCCAGACCAGCGATGGAACCCATTTCCCCTGCATTGGCAGGTGGATTCTTAACACTAGAACCACCAGGGAAATCCCATGGGTTTTTTAATTTTACTTAGTCTGATGATCTAACCTTTTCGTTGGAGCATTTAGTGCATTATCATTAAATATAATTTCTTATATATTTAGGTTTCAATCTGTCATTTTACTTTGTGGTTTCCTGTACAACATTTTTTCTCTTCTTTATTGAATTCTTTGGGCTTGGTTGAGGTTTTTGGTATAATCACTCCGTGTTTTCCCCTTTATTTGAAAGGTATAGTGTACTGTTTATCATCTTTAGTGGTGACTAGAAATTTTAACAGGTTTATTAACTTACCAAAGTCCTAAAAAGCAATACTTTTATCTTTGGTATAACATAAGAACTTTAGAATATCTTAACTTCATTTATCTTCCTCCTTATTTACCTTATTGTTGTTGCATATTTTAATTCTCTCTTTTCAAATTTTACTCCATAAGAGATTATTATTATATTACATCTGTACAGGATTTACCAATAAATTTTCCACTTCTTTTTGCATCTCAGAACGTACAGACAACTCCTTTAGTTAATTTCAGTCTTCATGAGTTCTTTTCTGCTGTTTATTTCTGTTGGTTCTTACTCATGAGTCCTTGTTTCTTGTGTGCTTGTTTTTGTTTTTTTTTCCCACTGCAGGCTGCTCATTTTCCTGAAAATTATTTCTGGCAATTCCGTGAGGCCTCTGATTAAGGTGAATTCCCTCAAAGAGTCTTGTACCTCCTCCTACCAATCCAGTCCCACTTTAACACTGTAGCTTGTAGTGTCAGGAATCGTCAGTGGTGTTTTAAAGACTATTTTAGATGCTTATTAAGCATTTTTAGTTATCTGTGGGAGGAACTGTCTGTACAAACAAGTATGCAATATTGAAATGGAAGGCATTATCCGTATTTTCTTCTGAGTTTTTAAATTGTGGTAAAATGTACCTAACATAAATTTTACCATTTTCACATGTGTTCAGGGGCTGTAAGGACGTTCACATTGTTGTGCAACCATCACCACCATCTGTCTCCAGGATTTTTATCATCTGGCAAAACTGAATGCAATTCTACCCCTTAAGATTAACTGTCCTGTCCTCTTCCCCAGCCCCTGACGATTACCACTCGACTTCCTGTCTCTGTGAATTTTGACTAGGTACTTCATATGAGTGGAATAATATGGTATGTTCCCTTTGGGATTGGCTTATTTCAGATGTCTTTCATCTATGTTGTAGCATTATTCTTCTAAGAGTTTTAAAATGATTTCTTTCACAGTCAGATCCTCAGTGTACCTAGGATTAATTTGTGTTGAGCTGTGGGGTACAAATCTAAATTTATTCCACAATGGATATCCTGTTGTCCCAATACCCTTTATTAATTATTCCATCCTCTTCATATTGATTTGGATGTCACCTCTGTCATATATCAAATATCCATATAAATATAATATAAGCCTGTTTCTAAGCTGTCTGTTTTGCTCAGTTGGTCTATTTATCTTTTCTTACACCAGAAAATAGTATTAGCTCTTAAGGCTTGAAAGTAATTCTTTTTTTTTTTCATGTGTTAATAATTTTAAAACATTTTTTTTTATTATCCTGAATCCATGATCCATTTTATTTTTCACAAAGCACTTTATACATTTATGATAATAGCAAACCTTGATCTGTTATTTAAATCCCATTTCAAAAGACAGAAAGTATTTCTTAAAGTACGGTAAGACAAATCCATTTACTAGGTCTGGGGGTTCCTAGCCTCACTCAGGTCACAGGGAGCTGCCCGCAGTCCTGTAGGTGAGGACTGAAGAACAGGATCGTGGCAGCATCTGCGGGCCTAGAGTGGAAGCCGCCTGCATTGTTACTTTGCTTGAGCCTTCAGGTCTTTTGGGCTCAGTTCAGATGTATTGTTTCGATGTTATTTCTGGCGATGGCTCAGGTTAGAGCTAAGTGGAGGAGAAAGTACCCACATCATGGCACTGCTTAGACTCAATAGTCTGCCCCGGTCCACTGTTTTTTCAGAGCTTAATAGCTGCCTCAGGAGTTAAAAACATTCATCATATCCCTTGAGCAAATATTTATCGAATGCCTACCGTATGCTAGCACAGTGTGTATAGTAATGATCCACACAGAGTTAGTCTCTGTTCTCATGAAATTTATATTCTAGTTAAGAGGGAAGCAGTCATTTTTTTTGTTGGGTTCAGCGCTTTACTAAAAAATGCTAAAGGCCTTCTACATGATTATTAATGAAATTTGAGCCTATCAGCCTTTGTTCTCTATAGTTTACATATTTCTGGGGACATGAAGACATGTCCCCAGATTTGAAACCTGCTCGATTGCTGGTGATGAAGTTTTCAAGAATTATACTGTATCATAGTGTGCAATAGGTACTCGGTGTACTGGAAGTATTCTGTACGCTTCAGGGCTTTGTGGACTTGATGAAAACCATGGTCAGAAAACGATCTCTCCATGATTAAAACATAGTGTCACTCCCTGGCTTCAATTTCAGAGAAAATAATGCGTGGGTTGAAAATGCAGGCAGCATCAAAGATTTCCAGTGATGGTGCACTGAATCTACTTGAACTGGAAGAAAATTTTGGTTTATGGAAAGGTATGAGGTCTATGGAAAGGTATGAAGTCTATGGATGTCCAGTTGCTGTTAACATCTAGAATATTACAACAGTCTTATTTCCACACTGATACTAAGGACAGCTTCCTCTTTGTAACCCACTCTGAAACTGCACTGATCTCATCTATACTTGCTAAATTGTGTTTTTGAAAGGACACTTTCTAAAATGTTTTAAAACACTTTCTAAGTGGTTTAAAGAGCACAGTATTCACTGGGCAAAAATGTACAGATACCTGCATAACTGAAGCCACGTTTATGACAGCAAAAAAAAAAAAAAAAGCCCTGCAGGAGTCTGCCACCAAAAAACCTTGGCACACTCTGCCTCCCTGCACCCTTCCTGAAGATGCCTTACCCCAGAAAATGTCTCTTTTGGCTTTCTCAGCCTGTGAAGTGGGATGGTTTAAAAACAAGAGTAAATTCTGCATGCAGTTTTACTAATACCAGCCTAATGCAAAGTATTCACACAAAGAAGTACCTGAAAAATTGCTTCTTTGGATAGATGTATGCTGGCTCAGGGGAAGGTACTGGTAGGAATTTCTTTAAACAGGTTTAAACTGTTTCCCTTCATAGACAACCAAAAAGACATCACAGCAAACTGGTAAAATCCAAATAAAATGAATGGCTCCATTGTTCCGCTTTACAAAGTTGGCTTTATTCAGCAGATTCAGCTAGCAACTGGAGGGCCGAATTATACATTTCTGTACAAAATTACTATGATGAATATTTATCATGGAAACTATGAGTTATTTCAGATTCTTCACTCATACATCATAGAAATTACAGTATTCATGGTAAAAAATCATCATCTTTCTAAAACAGTTGTTTGATGGATAAGTCTCTCAAGATTCTACAAGAGGCTGACAAAGTATCAGAGAATATTTTAGCCCAATAAATGACATAAATGACTTACCTTCTTACCAGGTAATACTTATCAAAATATCACCAAAATTAGGCAGAAATTGTTGCAGTCTATCACCTCTTTTGCAATGTTCTGTGTATATGTTTTCAGGGATTAGCCTGCCATAATTCACAAAGATTAAAAAATTGTTTGCTATTTGTATCTATATTGTTAGGTGAATCTGAGTTCTCAAACTCCTATGACTCAAAAAAGAGAAAAGAAAGTGCTTAGATGCTAAACTTACGTTTTCTATTGGCTACCATTTAGTTTGTGTTCCATATTTGTGTCTGATATACCCTGTAGCCTGACAAAACAAATGGGAAACTCTTTCCTCCTTGATGCTAAATTAAAAATAAATTTTAATATTAAAACAAAAAATGGATCTATTGAATAGAAGCAAAGTTGGCATAAACTGTCATTGTTATCCTGTAACGGGTCACTGAAGGCAGCTAAGGTGGACGGCTCCAATGTTCCCACCAAAGTGCCTGGAAAAGCAGGGGGATGCGGAGAGGGGCTGCTTCTGCCTAGGTGTGTCATCACAACACATTAGGTCCTTTCCATCGTGTTTTTAGTTGTAGTTTTTCCATCAGAATGGACAAGTACACCATGTTCCATTTATTTCGTATTTAGTATGTTCAAGGCTCTGTGCTAAATTCTGTGAATAAAACGGTGAATAAGTAAAATATATCAAGTGTTCACAGGTAAAGATTTTATCACCATTTGACATAGTATCAAAAGCTATAGCAAGTTTTCTTGTGAAAATTAAACCAGAAGGCCTGTGTAACCTAGTAAGCACCCAATAAACGAATGCAACATAAATTGTGTGCAACCTGTAATCCTTGATTAGATCTTGTTTGTTTGTTTTTTTAACAACTATAAAGGATCTCCTTGGAACAATTATGGACATTTGGATTTCAGGTAGATATTAGAGCATTCTTGTTAATTTTCTTGAGTGTGACGGTTACACTGGGTTATGGAGAATATCATTGTTCTTAAATTTTTGCTTGAAGTGTTTAGGGGTAAAGTGTTATGTAACTCAGTTTCAGAGTTTCAGAAATAAGTGTAGTTACATAAAGAATGTTAATAATGGTTAAAGGTAGGTGATAGGTGTATGGCTGCTTATCATACTATTCTTGCATCTTTTCTGGATGTTTCAGTTCAGTTCAGTTCAGTCGCACAGTCATATAACTTTCAAAATAAAATGTTGGGAAAGCTTTTAGTCCATTTTGTCTTCCCTGTTAAAAACAATGTATGATTGTGCAATTCCCTAATGGTAATCTATTCCCAAAAATATGAATTAGAAATTGGAGACCGTACAAATTTAAGGCAGTTTCAGAAAGGATTTTTGTTGTTTTTCTTTTAAATCTAAGTTACATCAGTCAAGGATAAACTCAGATCTTAGGCAACACTTTCTGAACTTTGTCACAATAGTTACTTAACCTTTATTTGTCCGAGCTTCATTTTACCTGGTACATTCACATTTGCCAGAGAAATTGTGTCTTTATACCCACCAGCAAGGTACTTGTCACTTAGTCCATTCAAACGTTCCCAATATGGGAGGCCTAGAAGGTGGGAGGCTGGACCCAAGGCCTTCAGGAGATGCAAATTCACTTGGTGAGCTTACAGCTTAATTGGAAGGTTAAGCATGATGAAGCTGAAAAACACACTCAGAACAATCTAGAAGGCACAGATGAAACCAGTGCCATTCCAGAGGAGGCTACAAAGAGGAAGCTGTCCTTAACAGCAGCGTGGAAGCAGAGCGCTGTAATATTCCAGATGTAAACAGCAATCAGACATCCATAGACATCATACCTTTCCATAGACCAACATTTTCTTCAGATTCAGGTAGATTCAGTGCGCCATCACTGGAAATCTTTGATGCTACCTACATATTCAACCCAGGCATTATTTTCTCTGAGTTGAAGCTGACACTATATTTTAATCATGGAGAGATTGTTTTCTGACCATGGTTTTCATCAAGTCCACAAAGCCCTAAAGCGTAAAGAAATCCTCCAGTATACCAAATATCTATTGTACACTAGGCTGCATCATATTATCTAGTAATCATGACATCTGTGGGCCTTAGAGTCAGACTTAAGATAGTGTCATGGTTTCTTTCAAGCAATGCCAGTTTTCTCAAGGTTTATCCCCTAAAAAAGTGACAGTAGGAAAAAAAATGAGTTAAATTTGCATAGGAGCTAAGAAGTCTTGAAGATGCTGTGACAGATTCATTTTAAGAATTTGATCCTCTATTGTAGAGACTATGAAAATTCCAATACATTTACTCAGGCAACTTCTGCTAACATAAAATTTATTGACTTGATATTTTGCTGAAGACGAAAGATTCTTTAACTTAGGGAAAATGTGTAAAAGTATTTCTTTTTACCTCTAGGTGGTGCTGTGTATTGTTTTATGTTAGGCACAAGACTGCCTACTTTTGAAGTGTTGTGTTTTATTTTACAGGTGAACACACTGAGACTCATTGAAATTTTGTCTCAAGATAAAGAAAACTTGATTTGAGGCTGATCTTGGACTTTTTTTTTTTTTTTTGCAAAATGTTTAATGTATGGTTTATTTGAGGAAAAATTAGACATCCCATCATTATTTCATACAGTTCTATGTATACTGTTTGTGACAGGTTTAAGAATTTATTTCACTTTATTGATTCATAAAAGTTTCTTTAAGACGTTCTAAAAGAAAATAATTTGTCCAAGTGACAATAGATTGTAAGGAAAGATAATGAGCTATCATATACATAAATATATATATATATCTAAATACTTTACTCAATGGTTGGAGGATACAAAGAGAAAATATAAATTACTACTAATTATGTAAAAGTCATTAAAACTTATTAATAATCAAATCAAAACTGAAGAGCAGTATAGTGCCTCTTTTTCCTCCCAGATGAGCAAAAAGTCTGTAATGTTCACCCTCAGAGATACGAAGGCATTGGTAAGACAGGCTCCTTATCCACTGGCAAAGAGAGTGTAAATCAGTGCAACTTTTCTGAAAATTAATTTGACAGATGTCAACAAGAACTTTAAGTTGTTCAAACCAATCTAGTAGTTCAAAGTCTAGGCTCCTCTCTGTAGGAATAATATAGGAATGTGGACAGTGATTTGTTTATTTATATTTTTAAAGAATTTGTTGTATTGCTGCTGCTGCTAAGTCACTTCAGTCATGTCCGACTCTGTGCGACCCCATAGACAGCAGCCCACTAGGCTCCCCTGTCCCTGGGATTCTCCAGGCAAGAACACTGGAGTGGGTTGCCATTTCCTTCTCCAAATGCATGAAAGTGAAAAGTGAAAGTGAAGTCGCTCAGTCCCTAGAAATACAACTGATTATTTATCTTTGGCTGCTCTGAGTCTCCTTTGCTGGGCACAGCCTTTTTCTGGTTATGGTGAGTGGGGGCTACTCCCTAGTCGTGACACGTGGGCTTCTCCTTGAAGTGGCTTCTCTTGCTGTGGGGCACCGGCTCTAGGGCACCAGGTTTCAGTAGTTTGGCATGCGGGCTCTAGAGCATGGGTTTAGTGCTTGTGGCTCACAGGCTTAGTTGCCCCTCGGCATGTGGAATCTTCCCTGACCAGGAAGTGAACCTGTGTCCCCTACATTGGCAGGTGGATTCTTAACCACTGAACCTGCAGAGAAGTCCTATTTATTACTATTGTTTTTTGGCTGTGCTGGGTCTTCATTGCAGTGCATGGGCTCTTAACTGCAGCGCACAGGCTTCTCTAGTCACAGTCTGTGGGCTTCTCTCTACTTGTGTAGTGGGTTTCGTTGCTCCATGGCCAAAGGGATCTAAGTTCCTCCACCAGGGATTGAACCCTTGTCCCCTGCATTGGAAGGCAGATTCTTAACCACTGGATCACTGGGGAAGTCCCTGGACAATGATTTATATACAAATATATTGATAATGGTATTATTTATAAACATTTATAAATCATTATATAAAGTGGGCTTCCCTGGGGGCTCAGACAGTAAAGAATATGCCTGCAATACAAGAGACTGGGGCTCAGTCCCTGGGCTGGGAAGATCTCTGGAGGAGGGCATGGTAACCCACTCCACTGTTCTTGCCTGGAGAGTTCCATGGACAGAGGACCCTGGCAGACTACAGCCATGGGGTCACAAAGGGTGGGACACCACAGAGCAACTAACACTCACACTTTTTGATATACGGCAGCCATGTACAAATTACTTGCAAAATAATGTTAAATGACAAAAAGAGGTTCATAATACTTTACTGAGTTAAAGGTGAGGTGCTTGAATACTTCCAGCAACAGGGAACTCACTGAGGTTAAAAATCTATAAACATATTATCTCGTATAAAATATTACTGCATTTGGAGAAAAATGATGAAAAACATAAGCAAGCATTGATAAAGGTCATCTGGATGTGTCCCAAGAAGAATGAGTGCTTTTCTTCTTTTTCTCTCTGTCTTTTAAGTTTTCTGCAAAGTATACTTTCTACAGAAGTACAATAAGTACATTTATAGACAGAAAAAAAATGTTATTTTTTTAAAAGAAACAGGTAGCGTTTTAAATGATTTTGAAACCTGTCACTCTGCAGGTCATCTGAGGCTGGCAGCCTTTCTGCCTTCCTTACTTGAACTGATGGTCAGAGGGAGGAAACCCTACCACATCACTTCCACGGAATTCCACTCCCACAGAATTATTACATACGTCCCACTCGTTTTCCCTTTTAACTCTGATTAAGAGTGACATTTGTAAACTCCAGAGTCTGACATTCATTTTGGACAGTAGTGAGTAATCACCACATCTCAACAAACTTCCCTGAGTGTACGTTGTCCACTTTTCTTCAGCATTTTCTTTCTCTTTTCTTCATTGTATTCTGTGGTTTTTATTGACTCAGGTTTTGAGATCTATTTTTGTGCCTTACAATGCTTGTCAAGTTTTCTAACTAATATAAAGGTCACATATTTAGATATTTTGCTAGCTGTTCCTTAGTTCATACTTGAGCTGGTTGACTGAAATGTTCTCAGTTTAATTGAAACAGCCTCTTGTTAGTTCCCAATCCACAACTTAAAGCCCTTCATTCTTGTCATTGGAGGAAATTCTAGCTCATCTGAACCAACCTTTCTTAATTCAGATTGTCTTGTAATGATGCAACTCTTAAAAAGCATATTTAGGATTATATAGTGAGAAAGGACTAGAAGTAAATTGTGGGAGACCTTGACTTTGTCCTGGGGCTCAGTTAGAAGGACAGTGAGGAATGAACTGGTTGAACATTTCCATCTGGCACTGATTACTTGTGTGATCTTTGGAAAATTATTTATTCTTGATTTCTTTGCCTATAAAGTTAAGGTGTTGGCCCAGATGACCTACAACTTGATCTGACAGAGGAGCAGCATATTTGAAATTGTGCTTGCAAGGAAAAATCTGGGTCAACAAGGCTCCCATACATTTAAGGTTCCTTCTGATTCTGAAATGTTTTTCTGGTCACAGTGTTCCTTTGAAACCACACAACTCAGGTTGGGACTTGAATCCACTGCCTTTTAATTGATCACATACCTGACATCAGGACTTGCTTCAGGTTCTTTATGTCTCAAAGCAGAAGAAATTCAAATATTGTTGGCCTAAGAGGCAAAGTGATAGTTAAGAAGTTGATTTACTGAGAGAGAGACATACTCCATAGACAGAATGTGGGCCATCTCAGAAGGCAAGAGGCCCCAAAATACGGGGTGGTTAAGTTTTCTTGACCTACGACTTTCATAAACTAATGAGTAGGACGATTATTCCAACTGCTTTGGAGAGAAAGGGCAGGGATTTTCAGGAACTGGCTACTTGCCCTCTTTCTGCCTTTTGTGGTCAGCTTTGGAACTGTCATGGCCCCGGTGGATGTGTCATTTAGCTGATGTATTACCGTGCGTGTATAATGAGGCTCAAGGTCCACCGGTGCTGGAGCCAGCCGGCAAAGTTGATCAGGTCCCGAGAACGTGCACGGCGTGGCTGAGAAAGAAAACTACAGCAAAAGAATTCTACAACAAAGATGGGGTCGAGAGGTTCAGACACGTCTCCACAAAGGGAAGCGGTCTGACACCGGCTTTATTCAGCATCTTATATTTATACAGGAGAGCGTGAGAAAGACAAGACAGTTAACTTTTTCTTGGTTGACCTATACATCTTACAAACAGTTACAAGAAATCTTGAGAGCATGGGAATGCACCCTGTTATTATTTCTTACACCAGATAACATCTCCCTGTGCGTGAGAAGTTTGCCCAGAACTCCAGGTGTCTGCAGTAAATAATCGCCTAATCTCTGGGGTGGCGGGACAGAGAGCTGTGTTTGCAAGCAAACCCTCAAGGACTGAGGCAGCTCCCAGAGCTGTGTCCTTCAGACAAAGGACCCCGTTCTCACGGGCAGCTCCCCACACACCGGCAGTCGAATCTTCCACTATCTTCCACCTAGTTGGCTCTAACCAGTTTATGTCATATCCTCAAGGGCTATTTCATCCTGTTTTTTAAAAAACGTATGTATTTTTTTGGCTGCATGCACGGCATGTAGGATCTTAGCTCCCTGATCAGGGATTGAACTCTTGCCGGCTGCAGTGGAAGCCTGGAGTCTTAACCACTGGACTGCCGGGGAAGTCCCTACTGCCATTCTTTTAAAGATTGTGTTTTGTCCCCTTGTATCCTGTTTTACCTCTAAAACCTTCATAATTTCGCCTTTATCTACAGTAGGTGCCTTGTGGGTCCTTGTCTTTCAAGGTTTTTCCCATAGTTTAGAGGCCACTGTTTGCTTTTATTTCTTAGTTATTCAGAGAAGGAAGTATTTAAGTGTTGGAGCTGGTGGCATAAAAGCTGCTACTAAAGCCCTGGAATAATATCTTGTATCAGCCACAGCCATGAACACGTCTGGAAGGGTACAGCAGCATATGCATGAATGTTCCTTTATTTTACCCAGGGATGTGTTAGCAGAAACTCTTAAGTGTAGCCATTCCCTAATCCTCCCCATCCAGGACCTGCTTTAAAGTGGATAGAACACATAGATGGTATGATTTGAGGGGACGCCAGGCAGGATGCTTCATTCAGAAATGCTTATTTCACTGCCTCTTAAGCCAACATTATTAAGCTTAACTTTGGCTCTTGAAAGCTACCACAAGTGCTTACAAACACACCTTTCAAAAAATGGAAAGAAATCTTATCTTAGAAGAACAGGAACATTCATAGAGTACAGTGGGTTAAGTTCAAACTAAAACTTTCAGTGAGACATTAAGAAAGATATTTCAGTGTATATTTCCTCTGACAGGAGGCCAAGGTCATCTACTTCTCATCCCGCAAATAGCACATTAACATCTTCACATTTCTCCCTACTTGTTCCTGGGTTATCAAATGTACCATTCTTTAGTGCTCAGTCACAAAGTTTACTGTGAGTAAGCTGAGAGTTCTCAGTTTACCTGTGTGTGTGAGTTGCTGTTGAAAAAGATTTCAGATTAAGATTTCCTTTGTGCCTGTTTTTAGAAGTATTTATTTGGTCTGAGTCATATTCCATTTTTGGTGTGTTTATAGGCAAACTTCTTACACTTGTCTCTGGGTGTTTTGTTTAACTACATTTAAAGGCATTAATAATGAAGTAATGTTTAAACAAGAGATTATGAAAATGTATTAAATACAGGGGAAATTTTTATACCTTTTTATTATAAATTGTAAGCAATGAACAGCTTTATTTTCTGTCAAAGTTTTAGCATTATAATCTATAAACATAGTGTTATATAAGCTTATAACATAAACTTATACTTTTAAACCGTTTATATTAATTGGTGAGGAAGACAAAAGTAGATTCTGAGAAAACAGAACTGTGAGCATCCCAGATGAAGAGTGTGACCTTGTTTGGCCAGAGCTTACCTCGTGAGGTTTATGATGTGCTTGACCCGTTTTGTTGATTTTTCTGTGATTCTTCTGCCTCCTGTTCATTAAAAATATTCTCTGAAGTTTTAGACACTTATCCATTTGTTCAACAAATTCTGTCTTATTCACCCACTGTGTTCTGGACACTGTGCTTGTACCTGCAGCTATGAAGATAAGGAGTCCCTCTCAGTGTAAGTGGGTGACAAAGACAATGATGATGTGATGATTCACAAAATATGCTTGAGATGCCAAGAGGTTCCTGGAAAGGAGCTCCTGGTTCTGCTGGGAGAGTCAGGGGAGGCCTTTCCGAGGAGGGAGCACACCCTCCCTAAGGAGTACACGCCCGCCCGCCGCCAGGAGCTGGAGCGGGAGGAAGCAGGTGTGTGTGGTGCACACTTGGCTGAGAAGCCCTGGGATGCTGGCTGCAGGGCACCTTGGCCTGCTTGAGAGGTTCTGGGAAGGTGCTTGGAGGAGGACCACTAAGAGTTGGAGGAAAAACATGGAATAGGGGAATCTTCCAGTAGGTCCAGGGCACAGGGGTGTTTGCATACTCTATTTAATGAATGACAATTAGCTCAGAAAGGCCAGGTGACATGGTTTGTGAGGGGAGTTGATGAGGGAGGGTGTGGAATTTTAACAGTAGCTAGTACTTAGTTCTTCGGAGAAGGCAATGGCACCCCACTCCAGTACTCTTGCCTGGAAAATCCCATGGACGGAGGAGCCTGGAAGGCTCCAGTCCATGGGGTCACTAAGAGTCGGGCACAACTGAGCAACTTCACTTTCACTTTTCACTTTTCACTTTCATGCACTGGAGAAGGAAATGGCAACCCACTCCAGTATGCTTGGCTGGAGAATCCCAGGGACGGGGGGAGCCTGGTGGGCTGCCGTCTATGGGGTCACACAGAGTCGGACACGACTGAAGCGACTTCGCAGCAGCAGCAGCAGCAGTACTTATTTCTTACCACATGCAGGGCACCATTCTAAACCCTGAGCATCCATTAGATCCTTTACTCCTCATATAACTCTATGAAATTACTATTATTATCTCCATTTTTCAGACAAGGCCATTGTGGTAGCATTAAAATATGTCCACAAACTTTTTAATCTGCTTCCCTATAAGTAGACCCTAATTCCTCTCCCCTTGAGTCTGGACTGGCTAATGACTTGCTTCCAACTAATAAAATATAACAGAACTGACAGTTTGTGACTTCTGAGACTAGGTCATAAAAGGCATTAAAGTCTCCTCCTTTTTGCTGTCTCATTCATTCTGGAGGAAGCCAGCAGCATTCTGATAGGGACGCCTAAGCAGCCTTATGGAGAGGCCCACATGCCAAGAAATAGAGCCCTCCTGCCAGGAGCCTCCTGCCCCGTGAGGGAGCCATTTTGGAAAGAAAATTTAGCCTCCGTCTGGTCTTCAAAAGACTGCAGCCCCAGCCTCGACCGCAACCTGTATAGTGCGGCTGCTTCCAAATTCCTGATCCCCCAACGTCTCTGGGATAATAAGTATTTGTTCTTTCAAGCTACTAAGTTTTTTTTTCCTTTATGGCTGTGCTGGGTCTTCGTTGCTGTGCGGGCTGTTCTCTAGATGTGGAGAGCAGAGGCTACTCTCTACTTGTGTGATAATGCTTATTACGGTGGCTTCTCTTGCTGCGGAGCACAGCCTCTAGGGTACTTGGGCTTCAGCAGTTGCTGCACCTGGTAAGCTACTAAGTCTTGAGGTAATTTGTTACACGGCACTAAGTAACTAATACATACACTGAAGCATCACACATTTCCGGGGTCACATACGTTATAAGTTATGAATTTGAAATTTGAACTCAGGCATTCAAACTTAAGGCTCCATTCACTTCAACTATTCTATTCTGCCTTGAAAAGTAGGTGGGCCTCTTTCTCTGGTGATCTAGTACTTATGTTAATATTACACTTACACAGACACGCACACTATCTTCCTTTCTTTCTGTTTGGTTTTTTTTCAGACTTGATAGTGATAGGAAACCTCCTATCACTATCCAGTACACAGCAGCTGTGTATTGGAAAGATCCTTTGGCGCGGAGGCCTGACTGTAAGGAGCTCTAACTGGAATCAGGAAGAATAGTGTCAGGTGATGGGATAATCCAGATGGGGAATGTGAGGTCCTGAACTAAGGCATGGGTTGGAAAGGATTAGGCAGGTTCAAGAACTCTTTCATGGGTAGACCTGAAGGACCCTAACGTGGCTGACTAGGTATTTGTGATGCTCAGCTGTGAGAGGGCGGGAAGTCACTGGATAGATCTGGTGCCGGGGTGGGTGGGTGGGTGGGGCGGGAGTGCTGACAGCTGGTAGAAGAGTAGGGGAGGGTTATGAGGAGCTCTGCCTTGGCCTCGGTGCAGTTGAGACATTTACGAGATACCCGAGAGGTGGGGTCCAGCGCCACTAGAGAGGTCTGAGCTGAGAGGGGGACCTGGGAGTCCTCAGCCCTCCTCTCAAGGATGCTGACGTGATGGCATGGACCGCTGCACCCTGGGAGAATGTGTGGAATGAGAGGACGAGAGTCTATCCAAGGAGGCCTGGCCTAACCTTGACGGGGGCTGGGCAGAGAGAGGAGCCAGAGAAAGGAGAACCAGGGAAAATGGCATGAGAAAATGTAGGGAGAGAGAGGTTTGAGGAAGAGAGTATTCCAGTGTCAGATGCTGCCTCTGTATATGATAGGTGCCACTTTCTGAGTCCGTGAAAGCTGACCACTGTGACCTCTAGGCCTGCCCCTAGAAAGAGCACCCCCCTCCCCCATGGGCATCTTTCCCCAGTGCTGCAGGTTGAGGCACCCCCAGAGGCTCCCTGGGGAGCTTCATGTGGTTGCCTGGCCTTGCAGATCAACTTAACTCATTTCAGTTCAACCAACGTTTATGTAAAGTTGAGCACATAACAAATGATTTGTTGGATGACTAAATACTTACTAATAATACATGCAGGACACTGGTAGGGCAAGGCGTTACTCTCTTCACACGTGCAAAAGTAATATAAGAAGATTGCTCCACAAGTCCATTGACTTACTAAGTAGCTGCAGATTTTAATGAGGGCTTGATATCTCCTATAGAGACACGGAATTTTGTTTCTGTTGTGGAAGAACTATTCATGTTAATAACAACAGAGAAAGGAGGCCATTGAAATTTTTCCTAATATTTTACTATGTCTACAAAGGTAATCTCGAAAGTTAACATGGATTATTAAGCTGAAATTTTTAAAAGTGTGTCTTTAATGAAATAAGCTTCTTTCAACTCCAGCTGTTCTAATGGCAGCTTCCTGGTTTAGCTGACAGTCATTATTTTTTTAAATGTATTTAAGTTAACTGAAATGTCAGTACTTAAGCTCTCTTTGTGATTAGATATGGTGATTAGAGTCTCTTTTAAAATTATGCTCGGATTTTCTATTAGGAAAACCACAGCAGAGCCATGACACAATAGGTCCATAATAAAGTTTCAAAGGTCTGATAACTTTTATGTACTAAATACTGAATTTTAAGAAATTGAATTTTGTGACTTTCCTATTAAAGGCAAGCAGACGTTTCCTACATCTTTAAATAATTAAGACAAACTTTTACTGAGTCCAGGCTCACTCTTATCACTGCATGACGGGTCAGTGAATTCATTGAGAGATGAGGTGTAGAGGCAAGGAAGAGATTTTAATCAGGGAGCCAGCTGACTGAGAAGGCAGGCTGCTAAGTCACTTCAGTCGTGTCCGACTCTGTGCGACCCCATAGATGGCAGCCCACCAGGCTCCTCCGTCCCTGGGATTCTCCAGGCAAGAACACGAGTGGGTTGCCATTTCCTTCTCCAATGCATGAAAGTGAAAAGTGAAAGTGAAGTTGCTCAGTCGTGTCCAACTCTTAGAGACCCCATGGACTGCAGGCTACCAGGCTCCTCCATCCATGGGATTTTCCAGGCAAGAGTACTGGAGTGGGGTGCCACTGCCTTCTCCGGAGAAGGCAGGCTAGCACCCCAAAATAAACATCTTGTCAGGGCCTGGTTGCCAGGTCCTTTTATGGATCAGAGATGGCAGGGAAGTGAGGCAATAAAGAAATAGACTATTCAGTCCTTGCAAATGTCCCTAGAATGGCAAGCCTCAGGCAGGGAAATGTGTTAGTTTCACTTCCTACAGTCCTTCAAGGATGGGCCGCTCAGATCGCAGGCCATTTTGTATGCTTACAGTAACAAATAGGGTTAAAGTCACAGAAGCAAATCTGATGTAAATTTAACACTTCTGGGTTACACTTCCAATAGCAGAGACACAACCAGAAAAATTCCCAGCAAGAGGTTAAAGCTGGAACAAGATGTGGTACATATATACAGTAGACTATTTCTCACTCATTAAAAACAGCTACTGAAATTAGGGAATTAAGACACTGTTAGCCACAGGGATGGACGTTAAAGGATCTAGGCCAAGGGAAGCCAGGGAGGCAGAGGAAGACTATGGTATAGGATTTACCTTCCCAGCAGAAGAAAAATAGACATACAAGGCAAAAAATTTACAATCCAAAAAGAGACTCAGAGAATTCAAAGACAAACAAAGGGTTCCAGGAAAAAAAAAAAAAAGTGAATGGTCTTGAATGAATTAGGAAGTCCTTACCCTCATAGACAAGAAATGTGAATCTGTAATAGATAATCCACAAGGAATATTCTTTTCTCTCCTTCCATCCTTCCTTCCTTGCACAGATCCACAGAAATCTGATTATCTTAAGAGATAATCCACAATAATTATCTAAGTTTGTCTATGTATACACAGAAAAGTATAACTGAGATAGATAATTCAGAAGGACCTGATGTTCAGCACTCTTCTCATCCTTCTATGGCAAAAAAAAAAAAAATAGAGATACCCCACCCCATAAATACATAGGCCTGAGTCAGGAGGCTGTATGCTGACGACAATCCCAAGACTGCAGATCGAGTGTACTGCACTGCAGCATTGACAAGATGGGAAGAAAAGCAGAGAAAAGCAGTGCCTACTCTCTTATCTCCGCCCTCCCTGACTTGGGATGCTATCACGTCCTTGGAGCCTGGACAGGCTTGAGTCCCACCACTGAACTGGGCATGGTTGACAATCCGGCGGGGTGCCCTTGGTTGACCCTTTTAAAGGGCTAGTGTCTCCTACATTCTGGCTGGGACCAGAGTCCCGCGTGGCATCAAGGCCTCAAGGGATTTGAAGGCAAGGTTCAGCTAGCCTCGACCTCTCCTGGGGCTGGGGATCCCAGCTCAAGCCTCGTTCCTGAGGGTGCAGCCTCCTAGCACTAGCACCTAAGCACCCTCAGCAGTGTACTGAGGTCCTGGGAAGACTCGCCAGGGCGGGCTGTTTGTGTGATGCTTTAGGGGGAAAGATTACTGAGATGCAAGCCCTTTTGGGTTAGCTCAGGCAGCAAACTTTCCCTAAGGTTTTTGTTACCCCAGGAACCAAAGGTAGGCCTGAATAATGCTGCTACCCTGTGGACATTTTCTGTAACTACAGCATTTTCTCTGGTGTTTGCTGCTGTTGCTGCTAAGTCACTTCAGTTGTGTCCGACTCTGTGTGACCCCACAGATGGAAGCCCACCAGGCTCCCCCGTCCCTGGGATTCTCCAGGCAAGAACACTGGAGTGGGTTGCCATTTCCTTCTCCAATGCATGAAAGGTGTTCCCTGGCAACTCAAATCACAGGGCTGGATTTCTGTTAATGACAGAAATTAACATTACCCGCCTCAGGAAATGACCTGGGGTGGGTGATGGAGAAATAAATTTCAAACACAGCTGAGTTTCAGTAGCCCAGTTGTCAAAGGCAAATGCTCCTGACAACCTTTTAGGAAAAATTTAAAAAGCCAAAACAAAGTCACACCTCCACAACGAGACAACATACTAAGGATCCCTAATTGTTGGAGGAGTGCCATTCAAAATGACAGTGGGAAATCAAATCCCTCCAGGCACAGTGGTCATCAGCACCAATCTACAACCGATAAATGTGGGAGAGCGCCTGGAGGAAAAAGAATCCTCCTAAGCTATCTCTGGGAATTTACATTGGCAACAGTCAGTAGAATGGACAGTTTCTGAATGCCTGAAAAAAAAAAAAACCTCTCAGATTAAAACTAGGATCTGACATTCCCACACCTTGGCCTATGTCCTGAGAAAACCACTAATCAAAAGGCACGGACACCCCAACAAAGCTTCAGCCCTGCTTCCGATAGCCGAGCCACACTACCAGCAAAATCGACAATGAGGGACTAAAGCTGAAACAAGGTGTGGTACGTGTATACAGTAGACTGTCTCACTCATAAAAAACCATCGCTGAAATTAGGTAATTGTGACAGTACTAGCCACAGGGATGGTCCTTGGAGGATCATACACTAAGGGAAGTCTGTCAGGCAGAGGAAGACCGTGGTATATGAGGTACCTTCCAGGCAAAATAAAAGTAGACATACAAGGCAACAAACTTACAACCCAAAAAGAGACTGAGAATTCAAAATCAAACGAATGGTTCCAGAGAATCATAAGTGACAGCCCGGGGATGAGTTAGGATATCTGTGCCTATATACATGAGAAATCTGTATTGTAATAGATAATCCACAGTGATTATCCCCTTCCTTCTGTTGCAGAAACCAGTAATCAAGAAACCAAGCACCACACTCGGAGAGTTGGAAAACTCAGGTTTATTACACCGGCAGGTCCAGAACACTAAGTGCTGAGCCCTGAACAAAGGGGTTGCAGAGTTTTTATAGACAGACTATAGTGAGCAACACTACCTGCTAATAAGCTGGTTTAAATTAAGGGGTTTTGTGTGTGTGGGAACAGCAGTCAGGATGGGGTGGGAGATGCCTGACCTTTACACAGACAGGCATGGTTGAGCCTGCAGGGACTGGGCAATTGCAAAGAGCAGGACAAGGGTGAGTGAGATAAGCTCCAGTTCCTAGTACTGTAAGTCCTGACTTTCTGAGACTACGTGACCTACGTGATCCAGACTTTGCAAGGAGAAAGCTGAGTTACAGAAGCAGAAGGAGCAGGAGGTTATGTAAAATTCTAACTTTTCCTCTTCATTCCCCCCTCTTGATGCTTCTATCACTTGTTGTAGAAAGCATCATCTCATGTTTTGGTAGGACATTCAGAGCTCCCCATCGTTTAGGGGTCTATATTGAGCTATTACCACTTGTAACTTTATAGATTTAATCCGAGAACTGGGTTATGAACTGGGTGATTGCATTGAGAACACAAGGGCCAAACAAGAGGGCCGCAAAGAGCATGAGAGAGAGGACCCATTAAAGGGAGAAGCCACGATGCCAGCTCCAGATGTTGTTCCAATTAGCCCAGGAATTGGCTAGTTTCTCTCTCCTTTTTATGATTTGTTCCCTTAGCTTTTGGGCCGTGTCCCTGACTATTTCTGATTGGTTTACATAAAAGCAGCATTCTTCATTCAAGAAGAGGCAGAGTCCTCTCTTTTCAGCTGTCAGTAGGTCTGCTGCTGCTGCTGCTAAGTTGCTTCAGTCATGTCCGACTCTTCGCGACCCCATGGACTGCAGCCCACCAGGCTCCTCCGTCCATGGGATTTTCCAGGCAAGAGTACTGGAGTGGTGCCGGGAGCCGGCATATTGCATATTGAGTGCAGCACTTTGCACAGAATCATCTTTCAGGATCTGGAATAGCTCAACTGGAATTCTATCACTGCCGGGAGCCAGTGTGAGGAGCTCCACCCATGACAAAGGTCATGAGGAAGGAGGCTCCGCATACGCAAGGGCGGGATGGAGCCTCAGGAGTCCCCCTGGAAATTCTCAGAGTCTGCCTACTTTCTGCTTTGTGCTTTCCCCTACACCTCTGACTTTACGGGGGGCTGTCCCCCACTACCTCTCTGAAAAGAGTTAGCTTACAGCTCCAGTTAATAATTCCTGGGTGTGACAGTGTTTCAACCTACAAACTCCTTTGGAAATCCTCTAGCCTGCCTGAATAGGTCTTTCCGGCCACATGTGATTGCTCAGAGCCTCCCAACTGTGAGAGGCATGAGATGTTCTAAACTGTCTAAATACAGATTCCTTTGAGCAGTTAAAAGATTGATTAGAAATTGTATTGGTAAAAAAAAAAAAAAAAAAAAGAAATTGTATTGGGGAAGGGTTTTCC
>NW_011494606.1:7657674-7658796 GCF_000754665.1 Bison bison bison
ACTTATCACCTTTAGAGAAAAATAAGTTTTCTGAAGAAAGGGTCTTAAAATGTTAACAGGCCTCCGGGCCAGAAGATGATGCAAATCACCTAAGCTTTTGCATATGATAAGTTTGCAGGAAGAAAGCCTGGCTTGCTGCATGACTCTACCCCTTCCCCCATTATCCTCTATGCATAACTTAAGGTATAAAAACTACTTTGGAAAATAAAGTGCGGACCTTGATCACTGAAACTTGGTCTCACCATGTCGTTCTTTCTCTTACCTTCTGGCTGAATTATTCAGCCTCTTTTCTCCACTGAATTTCCTCACTGAGCTATCCTTATTCTATTACTCTTTATATCCTTAATTAAAGTTTAATTAAGCAGTTGTTTCCTGATCCTCGCCGACGCCGTCCCCGCTTCGAATTCCCTGGATCCACCGGGGCTGGACCCCGGCAGAGTGGGGTGCCATTGCTTTCTCTGGTCAGTAGGTCTAGCCCTCTCCTATTCTGTAAAACCAGAGTCTTACAGTTCTGTAAAGCCAGGGAGTCTAGTTGGTCCTGTAACAAAGAGCACAGCAATAATACTGATTAGGGATACAGGCCAGGGTTGACAATGAAAATCCATCAATATCTTGATAGCCAGGTCCTCAAGCTTCCTCCATGTGTTGACCAGCCAGCTGCCGGAGTGTGGCTGGAGCAAGGCTGAAGAATCCTCAAGCTTCTGCTGTGCACTGACTAGTCAGCTTCTGGAGTGGCTACAGCAGAGATCAGCATCCTTTGTGGGTGAGGGCTGTTGTCTTTGGAACTGGACCTTGGGGAGTTTTTTGGGGTCCTGAACTGTTTTCCAGGTGTCTTCATCACAGGAAGCCGCTGCCTTCTTGACTCTGGTGCGGTGGATCCAAGGGATGACGCCTGTAACTTTATCAGCAGTAGGGGTTGCCAGGACGACCGTGTGAGGGCCTCTCCAAACTGGCTTAAGTGGTTCCTTCTTCCAATCTTTAACCTATACCTCATCTCCTGGCTGATAGGGATGAACCCAATTGCCCAAATAAATGGGTGTCCTTTCTAAGGTTTCTCGGGCTATATGGCAGAAAACTTTTCCAGGGCCTGGAGGTTTCGGGACATCTCCAGGTCAGCTAGTT
>NW_011494606.1:7658896-7669622 GCF_000754665.1 Bison bison bison
CCGTCCCCGCTTCGAATTCCCTGGATCCACCGGGGCTGGACCCCGGCAGAGTGGGGTGCCATTGCTTTCTCTGGTCAGTAGGTCTAGCCCTCTCCTATTCTGTAAAACCAGAGTCTTACAGTTCTGTAAAGCCAGGGAGTCTAGTTGGTCCTGTAACAAAGAGCACAGCAATAATACTGATTAGGGATACAGGCCAGGGTTGACAATGAAAATCCATCAATATCTTGATAGCCAGGTCCTCAAGCTTCCTCCATGTGTTGACCAGCCAGCTGCCGGAGTGTGGCTGGAGCAAGGCTGAAGAATCCTCAAGCTTCTGCTGTGCACTGACTAGTCAGCTTCTGGAGTGGCTACAGCAGAGATCAGCATCCTTTGTGGGTGAGGGCTGTTGTCTTTGGAACTGGACCTTGGGGAGTTTTTTGGGGTCCTGAACTGTTTTCCAGGTGTCTTCATCACAGGAAGCCGCTGCCTTCTTGACTCTGGTGCGGTGGATCCAAGGGATGACGCCTGTAACTTTATCAGCAGTAGGGGTTGCCAGGACGACCGTGTGAGGGCCTCTCCAAACTGGCTTAAGTGGTTCCTTCTTCCAATCTTTAACCTATACCTCATCTCCTGGCTGATAGGGATGAACCCAATTGCCCAAATAAATGGGTGTCCTTTCTAAGGTTTCTCGGGCTATATGGCAGAAAACTTTTCCAGGGCCTGGAGGTTTCGGGACATCTCCAGGTCAGCTAGTTGCTGGTGGTCTCCCTTGAGCTTTTCTATCACTGGGGGTGATTTCCCATATAAGACCTCAAAGGGAGACTAGCCTGAGGACCTCGGGGTGCATTTACAGAGGGAGATGAGAGTCCGCAGAATGATAAGGCAGCTTGTTCTAGCATTGTCTGGGTGTTGGCTGGGGGATATTCTTGTCGTACTACTACTTGGAGAAACAAACTTAACAAGAAAGTTAAAGATATATGGCCCAAAGATCAATAGACTTAGGAAAGCTGCTGAGGGGCTAGCCAGGAGAACCAGGTCCAGACACTGATTCGTGACATTAGTGTTTCTCTAGGTATGAGAAGATGCAAGAATTTGGACTCATAAAAATCTTTACCTGAAAACATCTGACTATCTGAAGGCCTGTTTGTGTGTGTGTGTGTGTGTTTTCTTTTTTTTTCCAGAGCACAGAGTGCCTTATTTTTTGTCTCTATCCTGAACTCCTTTCAAAGGGGGTGTTGAAGGTCAGCATCTTGTAGTGGTCATGATTCAATCTTTGTAGAGGCAGCCAGCAAGGGCCAACTTTCAATCAACAGGGCCCCTTCATAGCCACATATTTGACCATGTTTGGGGGCCTTTCATGGTCACTGTGACCCGCGGTGCTGGGAAGGCTCATTCCCAGGTCTAACAAAAATTCCACTGACAGGTCACTCAGTGTGTTGTCGCTAGGCCAGGCCTTGCAAGTAACAAAAGTCTCTGCACCATACCTGTCTTGCTAGCCTCTTGGTCCACGGCCTTTCCTCTTGCTGCTGCTTCTCATATCTAGAGCTACATTATTACCGTTATTGATCTCATATGGAACTACATATCAGCATTTTATCACAGGCTCAGTCACACATTTGGTAATGTAAGAAATAATCTTCTGAAACAAACTACATAGAAAATAATATAGCTAGCTGTTATTAGTAAGGTCACAAGCAAGAATTCAAGTCAAGAACTTTCACTGGGTATAGCCTGGTATACCCCAGGTCATCCAACTCAGTTAAATGATAATAGCCAAGTGTTCATCTCCTGGTGTATGGAGCATGGAGCATCTGACCTTTATCCAAAGACTGGTTACTGAGACAAGCTTTAGAAACAATCTTAGAGTGTCCTTTTTAATAACTTAATTAAATCTTTTAGCGACATAACATAACAAGGAACTATTTCAGAAGTGAGTGTTAGTAAGCACAGACCTTAATTAACAAAACTAGAAGTTAATATTCAGTGAAACATAATTTTTTCTTTCTTTCTTTTTTTTTTTTTAGAACTCATTCTGAGGGCATTAACACTGTAGCCAGGGAAGTCTTTAACCCATCAAATACAAATAAGGTCTGTCAGGGAGCCGGGAAAAGCCAAGTGGCCATCCTGGATTTCCTATAGCCCTGGCTCTTTGATTTTCAGCTGTTGTTCATCCATTTTTAATTTCCTGATTTAGGAGCAGACTATTGCCATGTTTTAAGGCTATCTGGATAGCAAAAGTCTAACCTTGAGGAGTTATTTTTTGTAGAAGCAGAATGAGCTTTGTCTACATGTCCCGCAATCTTAAATAATGTTTGTTTACTTTACCAAAGTAACAAAAACATTTTAAAAACAAATATAAATCACTTAAAGACAAAGAAATTCATAATCTGTTATCAAAAGCTGCATTCTAAGAAAACTTTGTTCTCTAAACAGAGAAAAGACCAAATTCCAGTCTGCTACCAGCTTACTGTTAATAACAAAATTTGTTTATCTGCTTACTGTTAGAAAGTCTTTTCCAAAAATCTTGAAGAACTAGCAGTATTCTTCTAAAGGCTTGAGAGTAAAACCATAGAAGCATGTTTAAAATCTGATTCTATTGCAATTGACAAAGAAACCTGGTCATAACAGTTTAATACAGTATCAGGGCATATCAGATGTATATGAATTTCACATAATTCTAGGATATCTATATTAGTAACATCAACCATACAGTATAACCTGAAAAGATTTATCACCCCTTCAACACTACTTCTTATGTAATTTAACATGTGCAGTGAACCCAGGTAGCTTAATAGCTCTCTGGGATGTCTCAGGGGCCCTCTGAAGCATCCCAAAGTTAGCTAGAAGTCAAGTTATTTAGGAAGTTTTGTCAATAAATGTCGAAAGGGTTTATAACAGTCAAGTAGGCTCGTATAAGTTACTGTGAAATAATAGTTATTTACTTAGCCAAAGTTAACAAAAGATTTCAAAGGTAAATATAGAACAGATCAATTAAGAGGTAAAGAAACTTTGATCTATTATTAAAAGCAGTTCAGCATCTGAAGAAAGTATGTCCTCCTAACACAGAAAGACCAAACTCAAGTTTTTGCACCAACTTACTTTAAACTCATTTATGTAAACTTAATTAAATTTATTTTAAACTTAGTCCTAACCATGCCCCAAACTTTTTTTCAGGGTCCACTTTCCACCAACCTTTTAATCACTTTCTGTAACAGCCACCTGTAAGTCAGACCTACTGTCTTTTCCCCTTATAAAATATAATTTTATTTTTTATACCTTCTTTACCAAAAACACATACCGTACTTTCCTTATTAGATTAGCAAACAAACATTAATACTAGATATTTAATATTGAATATTTTCCAGTTCATGTGAATCTGAAATTTATTTAGGTTAATTTTTCTTGTACTTGGAATTGTTTGATTTATAAGCACTTACCTTTGTTCAGGCCAATTAGAACTCATTTAAAACTTCAACAGTATTATCAGAAAAAAACAAAAGACATACACTGAAATATACATAAATCCAGACAGTCAGACAGAGAGAGATCTTACAGTTTTCTGTTTGAGATTTAAAATATCTCTTTGACCCCTTTTTTTTTCTTTGCTTGAAGTTCTAATTTGCCCAAGGCTGAGGTCTTAGGCAAAGTGGGTTATGTATTTCAAGGACCTGGAAAGGGTTAACTTCAAGCTTTTTCCTAGGCAGGCCTTTTAACAAGCTAAATATTTTTAATTGCGTATGCAAAAAGAATTGGTTTTGCAGTTTCCAAAAAAGAAAAATTTCTCTCACTCCGTTCAATCAGCAGTCATGCACTCACAATCTTTCAGAGGCTATCACAATGCCTCCCTTCTCCCAAGTCCCCAGGTTTCCTTAACTGTTGCTCCCTTCCTGGAAGCTCCAAGGAGGTTCTCAGTCACAATGCCTCCCTTCTCCTGAGTCCTTGGGTTTCCTTAACTGTTGCTCCCTTCCTGGGAGCTCCAAGGAGATGATCAGTCTCCTCTCCTACCCGTTGGGGTAGGACGTGACTGGGGAGTGGCCCTGGGGCCTTACCTGATCCTGTGGCCATTCCTGGTGAGTTGGTCCGTCACTCCAATGAGTCCAGTCGGGGTTCGGCTGTCTGGAGAGTCAGAACACCACTCTGAAAGAGACCCTGGAATACTGTCAGGCGGCAAGCCTCCTTGTTCATCTTGGAGTTCCTTTGCTCCAGCCCAGCCGAGCCACCAGTCCAACGGCTCAAGGGGCTGGCGTGGTTGGAATCTCGCTGGGGCCTCCAGAAACGTTGCAGAAACCAGTAATTGAGAAACCAAGCACCATACTCGGAGAGTTGGAGAACTCAGGTGTATTATGCTGGCGGGACCAAGGAGTTAACAGTCTAAGCTCTGAGCCCTGAACAAAGGAGTTACAGAGTTTTTATAGACAGACAGTTGCCGGGGACCAGCCCCAGCTGATCCAGGGTATTCGAAGGAGAGACGGCCTAGGCGACTATTTATATGCTAATTAGAGGTATAAAGAATAATAGAATGAGGATAGCTCAGTAGGAAAATTCAGTGGAGAAAAGAGGCTGAGTAGCTTGGTTTACGCGGGAGACCAATAAAACTTCAAGACAAGAAGTTTGCACCACTTACGTAGGCCGCAGGCGCCCTCTCGAATAGCGGAAGGTGCCTCACCCTAGACACCTTCTCGAGCGGGTCTTAGAAGCCCAGGCATAATTAGTAAGCGTGGTGGGTTCCACGCTCCAGATGGAGACTCAGCTGGAAGTTAAAGGGAAGAATGACATGGGGAGACCAAGCGCTGGTGAGCAAGGCCCGTAGCTTTATTTTCAACAGGGGCTTATATACCCTAAGTTACACATAGAGGATAATAGGGGATGCAAAGTCAGCAGTCTTTGATTTTTATCAAAAACCAGGGTTTCTTTCCTGCAAATTTATCGTATACAAATGGTTTAGGTGATTTACATCATCTTCTGGCCAGAAGGCCTATTAACATTTTATGACTCTTGACAAGAACTTATCAACAAAGACTTATTTTCTCTAAGAGTAATTATTTTAAGGTTTGGCGCCATCTTCGGAAGATAAAATTGCATTCCTATAGGGTGGATGTGTAATGGGTTTACAACAAAGGAAAGAATTTATTACCTTAAGGGTCTAAAGTTACTAACACCAAGGCCACTACTTATTTTTTCTATATACCAACTATATTAATTAATACATGTTCAAGGATACAATTCAGGGGATGTGAAAACTTGGCAACAAACATTGACTGATCAATGAAATCCTTTACTAGCCTTATTCTGACAGTTTCTAATTCTCTGAGAGGCTCTAAGCTATTTGAATATCTTAAGCTTCCCGTGCCTCTCGAGGCTGGGAGACTGTAAACAATCGTATGCATAGCTGCAGGAGTCCGGGTAAACTTGTCAGGCGAGTTAGAGAGCCATCTGAGGGGTTTGGATTTAAACACTCCTAATTGCCCAGGAACTTTATTAATTGGAGCTGTAAGTTAACTCTTTGACAGAGAGAGCGAGATGGTGGTAGGGGACAGCCCCCAGTAAAGTCAGAGGTGAGAGCACAAAGCAATAAAGTAGGCAGACTCTGGTTTTTTGGGGGAAGATACTCAAGAATATCCGGGGAGACTCCCGAGGCTCGATCGCACCTTTGCGTATGCCGAGCCTCCTTCCTCATGACCTTTGTCACGAGCAGAATGTCTCTCGCCGGCTCCCGGCAGACAGTGAACACAACTAGCTGCTAATAGGCTGGTTTAAACTAAGGGGTTCCGTGCATGTGGGAACAGCACTCAAGATGGGAAGGGAATACCTGACCTTCACGTGGGCGGGCATGATTAAGCAGGTTTTCAGGGGCTGAGCAATTGCAAAGAGCAGGACAAGGGTGAGTGAGATAAGCTCCAGTTCCTAGTATTATAAGTCCCCACTTTCTGAGACTGTGACCCACGTGATCCAGACTTTGCAAGGAGCAAGCTGAGTTACAGAGGCAAAACGAGCAGGAGGTTATGTAAAATTTTAACTTTTCCTCTTCGCTTCCTTTCTGCCTCCCATATATAGACAGCAATCTGTATCTCTAAAAACAGAAATCTGTATCTAAGAGATAATCCACA
The DNA here is from genome assembly GCF_000754665.1 of Bison bison bison. Lineage (NCBI taxonomy): Eukaryota > Metazoa > Chordata > Mammalia > Artiodactyla > Bovidae > Bison > Bison bison. The sequence continues at coordinate 7,664,983 of NW_011494606.1, forward strand.
AAAATTGTCTCCTAACTTCTTTATATACACAGAAAAGTGTATCTGAGATATATAATTCACAAGGACCTGATGCTTGGCTCTCTTCTTGACCTTCTATCTATGTTAAAAAGTTCAAAACCGCAATAGAGATACACTGTGGATACGTTATACCTGAATCCAGCGGCTATACACTGAAGACAAGCACAACACTGCAAATCGACTGTCCTCCAACATAGCATCGGCATGATGTTAAAGAAAAAGAAAGAAAAGCGGTGCCTGCTTTGTTCCCCTGATCTTCCTGACTTGGCGTGTGATCCATCCTGGAGTCTGTGCAGCTTGGGTGTCCAGGCTAGACTGCTGTGTTCTTGAGACAGTCTGGCAGGGTGTTTGTTGAGCCCTTGTTAAGCATGTGCCCTGCTGTGCTCTGGTTGGGACCAGAGACTCGAGTGGGATCAAGTCCTTGAAGACCTTGGGAGCAACAGTCTCCTAACCTCCATGGCTCCTCGTGCTGGAGTTCTCAGCTCAAGCCTCCTTCCTGAGAGTGCAGACTCCTAGACACTGAAGCACAGTCAGCAAGGTGCTGTGGCTTCCGTTGGGATCAGTCTGGAAGCCGTGTGTGTGTGATGCTTTACGGGGAATAAGTAGTGAGACACAAGCCCTTAAATGTTCACTCAGGTACTTTCCACTCTATTTCACAACCCTGGAAGCCAGCTTTGCCTAATGCTGAAGCTGAAACTCCAGTACTTTGGCCACCTCATGCGAAGAGTTGACTCATTGGAAAAGACTCTGATGCTGGGAGGGATTGGGGGCAGGAGGAGAAGGGGACGACAGAGGATGAGATGGCTGGATGGCATCACTGACTCGATGGACGTGAGTCTCAGTGTACTCTGGGAGTTGGTGATGGACAGGGAGGCCTGGCGTGCTGCACTTCATGGGGTCGCAAAGAGTCGGACAGGACTGAGTGACTGATCTGATCTGATCTGCTTGCCCCAGGAACCAGAGTGGGCATCAACAAGTGCCGCCACCTGTGGACCTTTTCTGTAACCACACCTTGACCAAAGGCATTTAATGCCACCTCCAATTCACAAGGGGGCCGGGGGTGCTATCAATGACAGCTTGCCTCAAGAAAGGTCTTGAGGTAAATATTAGAGAAAAAAAATTGCAATGGAAACAGTGAGAGACTTTATTTTGGGAGCTCCAAAAGCACTGTAGATGGTGACTGCAGCCATGAAATGAAATGACCCTTGCTCCTTGGAAGAAAAGCTATAACCAACTCAGACAACATATTAAAAAGCAGAGACATTACTTTGCCGACAAAGGTCTGTCTATTCAAAGCTATGGTTTTTCCAGTAGTCATGTATGGATGTGAGAGTTGGACTATAAAGAAAGCTGAGCACCAAAGGATTGATGCTTTTGAACTGTGGTGTTGGAGAAGACCCTTGAGAGTCCCTTAGACTGCAAGGAGATCCAATCGGTCCATCGTAAAGGAAGTCAGTCCTGAATATTCATTGGAAGGACTGATGCTAAAGCTCCAATACTTTGGCCACCTGATGCAAAGAATGGACTCATTGGAAAAGACCCTGATGCTGGGAAAGATTGAAGGCAGGAGAATAAGGGGATGACAGAGGATGAGATGGTTGGATAGCGTCACTGACTTGATGGACGTGAGTTTGAGCAAGCTCCGGGAGTTGGTGGTGGACAGGGAAGACTGGCATGCTGTAGTCCATGGGGTTGCAAAGAATTGGACATGACTGAGCAACTGAACTGAACTGAAATTGCAAATACACCCAACTTACAAGATGCCAATCAAGACATAAATTTTTCCACACATGCCTAAAAGAAAACAAAAATGAAAGAAAAAATACCCTAACCACCACAAGACAAGATTCTTAGTATCCCTAGTTATTGCAGGAGGAATGCTAGTCAAAATGACAACCAGAAATCAAATTCCACCAGTCAAGAATGACTATTCTCACAAGTCTACAAACAATATATGTATGAAAGAGAAGGGAGGAGTGGGGAACCCCCCACATGCTTGGCCGAAGGAACGCTGGCAACAGCCACTAGAACTGAAAGCCTCTGCGTGGCAGGAAAAAAAAAAAATTCAAGAGAGCTAACCCTAGGATCTGACATTCCCACATCTCAACCTATATCCTGAGAAAACCATTATTCAAAAAGTCCCATGCACCCCAACATTCACTTCAGCACTACTTACAAGAGCCAAGACACAGACCCCGCAAAATGTCCACTGAGAGACTAAAGCTTAGCAAAGACCTGGTACTTACAGACAATGGACTATTATTTAGCAATGAAAAACCGCCACTGAAATTATGAATCATTCCACTTGTAGCCATAGAAATGGATGCTGGAGGATCACATACAAAGCGAAATCAGCCGGACAGATGAAGACAAGAGTGTGTGATGTCCCTTCTAGGCAAAATTTAGAAAGAGATACAAAGGAACTAAATTACAACACAAAAATTGACTCTGAGAATGCAAACACAAGAATTTTCTGAAAATTGAAAAGCCCAAGGAATTAATTAGGAGGTTGGAAATAACAGATATTTGTATCTATACTAGATACTCCACAAGGACCTGGTGATCAGCACAGGGAACTATGCTGACCTTCTGCAAAAAACCTCTGTGGCAAAGGAATAAACAGAATTTGTATGTATGTATATGTACGTATATGTCATAAATGAATCAGGCAGCTATACACTAACAACAAACAGAAAACTGCAAAATTAATATACTCCAACATAGCACAGGCATGCAATTAAAGAAAATAAAAGCATCGCCTTGTTTATTCCCTCCAACCTTCCTGACTTGCACTGCTATTCCATCCCTGGAGCCTGAGCAGGCTTGGGTCCCATTGCTGGATTGGGGTGGAGTCAATACAGCCGAGCATCGAGCCCTTAATTGAGACCCCTCTTAAACGTCTTCTGCCTGGTTTCCCTGACTGAGACCAGAGTCCCTAGTGCTCCCCAAGGATGGGAACCTGACCCTCTATCTACCAGGACCTTGGAAATGTTACCTAACCCCCAGGACCTCTGGTGCTGGGGTCCCCAACTCAAGCTTCCTTCTTGAAAGTACAGCCTCCTAGGCCCCTCAGCAGGGTACTGTGGCCCCGGTTGGAAAGAGTCTGGAGGGGAGGGGTGAAGCTTTAAGGGGAAGAAGTGAGACCCAACCCCTTAAATTGCTCAGGCACATTCCATTCCAATTCACAGCCCAGGAAGCCAAGTTGCCCAAGGAACCAGAGGTGGCCAGGTAAAAGTGCTGTCACCTTGTGGACACTTTCTGTACCTACAACTGCACCTCCACGCTTACTGGCACCTGTTTCTCTAGCGTTGGGGTCTGTTAACGACAGCTGTCCTCAGGACATGTCCTGCGGCAGGAATTGCAGAAATAAATTCCAAACACAACCAGCTTTCAGGAAGCCAACTGCCACAGGTAAATTTTCCTCACACTGTTCACGGAAAAAACTAAGACTCAAACTTCTACTCCAGGACAAGATGCTCAGGCATCCCTAAATACTGCAGGAATGTCAATCAAAATGAAAACAAGAAATCAAGTCCCATCAGTCCCATCAGAGCATCCTCAGGAGGCTACAAACACTAAAGGCAGCAGAGCCTAAGGAAAGGGAACGCCCCTACACAGTAGGTGGGAAGGCACGCTGACAACACCCAGTATAATGCAGTCTCTGAATGCCTGAAAATACACTATCAAGAGAGGCTAGGTCTCAGCTCAGTCACTCAGTCGAGTCGGACACTTTGTGACCCCATGGACTGCAGCATGTCAGGCTTCCCTGTCCATCACCTCCCAAAGCTTGCTCAAACATGTCCATCGAGTTGGTGATGCCATCCAACCATCTCATCCTCGGTCATCCCCTTCTCCTCCTGTCTTCAATCTTTCCCAGCATCAGGATTTTTCCAATGAGTCTGTTCTTCACATCGGGTGGCCAAAGTCTTGGAGCTTCAGCTTCAGCGTGTCCTTCCAATGAATATTCAGGACTGATTTCCTTTAGCACTGACTGGTTGGACCTCTTTGCAGTCCAAGGGACTTTCAAGAGTCTTCTCCAACACCACAGTTCAAAAGCATCGATTCTTCAGCACTCAGCTTTCTTTATAGTCCAGCTCTCACATCCATACATGACTACTGGAAAAACCATAGCTTTGACTAGATGGACCTTTGTTGGCAAAGTAGTGTCTCTGCTTTTTAATATGCTGTCTAGGCTGGTCATAGCTTTTCTTCCAAGGAGCAAGCGTCTGTTAATTTCATGGCTGCAGTCACCATCTGCAGTGATTTTGAAGCCCAAGAAAATAAATTCTCACTGTTTCCATTGTTTCTCCATCTATTTGCCATGAAGTGATGAGACTGGATGCCATAGTCTTAGTTTTCTGAATGTTGAGATTTAAACCAACTTTTTCACTCTCCTCTTTCACTTTCATCAAGAGGTTCTTTACTTCCTCTTCACTTTCTGCCATAAGGGTGGTGGTGTAGGGGGGGGGCATGTAATTTCCTCGGTTCTGTCTCGCTGCAGCAAAAATTTGAAGCGATGGATGAATCGGTGTTACAGCTCAGTTTTCTTAGGAAAACCAAAGGATAGTACATCCTCGAGAAGTGAGGCCGGGCTGACCCAAAAGACAAGAGAGGCCTCAATC
>NW_011494606.1:7669800-7670169 GCF_000754665.1 Bison bison bison
GCCTCAATCCTTCTAGGCTTCCTCCTTTTATACACTTGTCTCCTCCCTGCTCAGCCTGCCCTATGTAAATTGGGCTAGCCAGGAGGGCTGTTTGTTTTACCTGAGGTCTTCACTCCGGTCCTGGACCTTCCTTTGTTCTATTTTTGTGGACCTTTTTTTTTTTTTTTCCTAGTCTAACTACCAAACAGTGTCATCTGCGTGTCTGACATTATTGATATTTCTCCCAGCAATCTTGATTCTAGCTTGTGCTTCATCCAGCCTGGCATTTTGCATGGTGTACTCTGCATATAAGTTAAATAGGCAGGGTGACAATATACAGCCTTGACGTACTTCTTTCCCAATTTGAAAACAGTCTGTTGTTCCATGTCC
>NW_011494606.1:7670269-7683680 GCF_000754665.1 Bison bison bison
TGATCTCTGGTTCCTCTGCCTTTTCTAAATCCAGCTTGAACATCTGAAAGTTCACAGTTCATGTACTGTTGAAACCTGGCTTGGAGAATTTTGAGCATTATTTTGCTAGCGTGTGAGATGAGTGCAATTGTGCAGTAGTTTGAGCATTCTTTGGCATTGCCTTTCTTTGGGATTGGAATGAAAACTGACCTTTTCCAGTCCTGTGGCCACTACTGAGTTTTCCAAATTTGCTGGCATATTGAGTGCAGCACTTCCACAGCATCATCTTTTAGGATTTGAAATAGCTCAACTGGAATTCCTTCACCTCCACTAAGTTTGTTTGTAGTGATGCTTCCTAAAGCCCATTTGACTTCGAGTTCCGGGATGTCTGGCTCTAGGTGAGTGATCACACTATTGTGGTTATCTGGGTCATGAAGATCTTTTTTTTGTATTGTTGTTCTTCTGTGTATTCTTGCCACCTCTTAATATCTCCTGCTTCTGTTAGGTCCATACCATTTCTGTCCTTTATTGTGTCCATCTTTGCATGAAAAGTTCCCTTGGTATCTCTAATTTTCTTGAAGACATTTCTAGTCTTTCCCATTCTTTTGTTTTCCTCTATTCCTTTGCATTGATCACTGAGGAAGACTTTCTTATGCCTGAATAAGACATTTCTGAATGCCTGAAAATACACTATCAAGAGAAGGTAGGTCTAGGATCTGACATTTCCACAATGATAAATCCATCATTCAAAAAGGCACATGGACCCCCAACTAGCACTGCAACATTACTCACAATAACCAACAGAGACAGCAGAATCTTCCCCAATAGATTAAGCTTAAACAAGATATATATGTATGATATACATATATATGATGGACTATTAGCCATAAAAACCAAGACTGAAGTAAGGAAATTATGTCACTGGTAGCCACAGGGATAGATCCTGAAGGATCATACCCTAAAGGATCTCACACAGACAAAGGAATCCAATAACACAAGATGTCCCTTCTAGGCAAAATAAAAAAGGTGAAACGGAAGAATTTACAACCCAAAGACAGACTATAAGAATTCAAATTCAAACCAAGAGTTCAAGAAAAAAGTGAAGGGCCTGGGATGAATTAGGAGGTTGAGACTAATATAGACACACAAATCTGTATCTGTAATAGTAATCCACAAGGAGTATCAGCTTCCTTCCTCCCTTCCACATATACACAGAAACGGGCATCTCTAAGAGATACTCCACATAGACTATTTTCTTCCTTCCTTCCTCATATACACAGAACACTGTATGTGAGATAGATAACCCACAAGGACCAGATGCTCAGCACATTGCTCAACCTTCTGCAATAAACTCTATGGCAAAAAAAAAAAAAACCACCCCCCAAAATTAGACATGTTCCATGGATATGCCATACCTAAATCAGCTGACTGTACACTGACATCAAGCACAGTGGGCAGGTTGACTCTACTCCTGCTTCATCAGCATGAAGTCAAAGGAAGGGAGAGAAAATCAATGCCAATTTTATTGTTTCCAGCATCCCTCATTTGGGCTTCTATGGCATCCCAGGAGCCTGACTAGGCTTGAGTCCCAAGGCTGGACTGAGGTGGGGTCCAAACAGCCTGGCAGGGTGCCCTTCATTGAACCCCTTTTTAGTTATTATTATTATTTCTGAATGCCTTTGAAAATCACAACCGTCTGCTTATCTCAGCTGGGACCAGAGTCCCAAGTGGGATCAAAGCCTGGAGGATCATGGCAGCAACAGTGACCTAGCCTGCACATCCCCTGCTGCTGGGGGTCCCAGCTCAAGCCTCTTTCCTGAGAGCGCAGCCTCCTAGCACCTAAGTACCCTCAGCTGGGTGCCGTGGCTGTGGTTGGGGTTAGTCTGGTGATCGGGTGTGTGAAGCTTTAGGGGGAAGAAGCAGTGAGTCACAAGGCTGCAGGTATTTTGCTCTGGCACATTCCACTTCAATTCACAGCCCAGGAAACCCACTTTCCCTGAGGCTCTGGTTATCTGAGGAACCAGAGGCGGGCAGGGGAAAGTACTGCCTTGTGGAGACTTCCTGTAATGACAACCACACCACCTGTTCAGTTCAGTTCAGTTTAGTTGCTCAGTCGTGTCTGACTTTTTGCGACCCCATTGACTGCAGCACGCCAGGCCTTTCTGTCCATCACCAACTTTCAGAGTTTATTCAAGCTCGTGTCCATTGAGTCGGTGATGCCATCCAACCATCTCATCCTCTGTCGTCCCCCTCTCCTCCCACCTTCTGTCTTTCCCAGCATCAGGGTCTTTTCAAATGAGTCAGCTCTTCGCATCAGGTGGCCAAAGTATTAGAGTTTCAGCTTCAGCTTCAGTCCTTCCAAAGAATATTCAGGACTAATTTCCTTTAGGATGGACTGGTTGGATCTTCTTGCAGTCCAAGGGACTCTCAGGAGTCTTCTCCAACACCACATTTCCAAAGCATCAATTCTTCGGCTCTCAGCCTTCTTTATGGTCCAACTCTCACATCCATACATGACTACTGGAAAAACCATAGCTTTGACTAGACAGATCTTTGTTGGCAAAGTAATGTCTCTGTTTTTTACCATGCTGTCTAGATTGATCATAGCTTTTCTTCCAAGGAGCAAGTGTCTTTTATTTCATGGCTGCAGCCACCATCTAGAGTGATTTAGAAGCCCCCTAAAATAGAGTCTGTTACTGTTTCCATTATTTCCCCATCTATTCGCCAGGAAGTAATGGGAGTCATGTATGGATGTGAGAGTGGACTGTGAAGAAAGCTGAGCACCGAAGAATTGATGCTTTTGAACTGTGGTGTTGGAGAAGACTCTTGAGAGTCCCTTGGACTGCAAGGAGATCCAACCAGTCCATTCTAAAGGAGATCAGTCCTAGGTGTTCTTTGGAAGGAATGATGCTAAAGCTGAGACTCCAATACTTTGGCCACCTCATGTGAAGAGTTGACTCATTGGAAAAGACTCTGATGCTGGGAGGGATTGAGGGCAGGAGGAGAAGGGGGACGACAGAGGATGAGATGGCTGGATGGCATCACCAACTTGATGGTCGTGAGTTTGAGTGATCTCTGGGAGTTGGTGATAGACAGGGAGGCCTGGCGTGCTGCAGTTCATGGGGTCGCAAAGAGTCGGACACGACTGAGCGACTGAACTGAACTGAATGGGACCGGATGCCATGATCTTTGTTTTTTGAATGTTGAGTTTAAACCAACATACAAATGTCTTGGGGGTTGTCAATGACAGCTGCCCTCAGGCCATTTCCTGGGGTGGGTGTTGCAGAAAGAAATTCCAAACACCATGGACTTTTCAGGAAGTCAACAGCAAAGGGAACTTTTCCACACAACCTTTAAGAAATAATACAAAACCCAAATCTCCACCACAGGCCAAGATGCTCTGCATCCCTAATTACTGCAGGGATGCCATTGAGTAAGAAGAACCCCCTACACAGTCGGTGGGAAGGTAGTCTGGCAAAACGAAGGATAGTTGACAGTCTCCGAATGCCTGAAAGTAAACTATCGAGAGAAGCTAAGCCTGGGATCTAACATTCTCCCATCTGGTCTTAGATCCCAAGAAAGCCATCTTTCCAAAGACGCATGCACCCCAATGAGTGCTGCAGCACCACCTACAAGAGCAACGACGATAAACAGCAAAATCCTCACCAACAGATTAAAGCTTCAACAAGATGTGCTCCGTATGTACGATGGACTATCACTCGGTCATATCAAAACAACACTAAATGAGGATATTGTGCCCCTGGGAGCTGATCAGGCCTACATGGGGGCTCGTGGTAGAAATGCCTCATTATGTTGACCTCAAAAACAAGAATAAAATCACAGCGACCCTTGAGACTGACCAAATTGCCCAAATGGCATTCTGTTTTCCCACTGGCACCTACCTTCTCAAAGCTAGGAGACCACAGGATTCCAGACCTCTGGCTACGTGACCACAGGACTCAACTACAGGCTAAAAATTAACCATCCCTTCAGAGAATTTTTCATTGGCAGGGTATAAGAAAGACCCCATCAGAAAGGGAGGACACTGGTTCTTCTTAACAGCCAGTCACCCTCTCATTTCCCTCTAATAAATTTCCTTTTCTTGGTGACTGCCCGGCTTGCTCTCCTTTTCTCTGCACTCGCCTTGCATTTTGGTGCTGAAACCTGGGAGGGAAAATCCACCACAACTGGGTCTCAGGAGCCCACCTCCGGTGGTCCCCTCCCTTGGACCTGTCCGAGAAACTGAGACGAGCTCCGGGATGGTACCATCCACTTGCCTTGCTGGACTGACATCCACCCACCAGCCCAGATTTCATCCATCTATTTCAAGGGTGAGTGAAATCCCATTCCCTTGGATCCTCTCTCCCTCTCTCTCTAGCCTCATTTCCAAGCCCTAGCGCTAGGCGGGAGGATCCCCATGGCCCTCGGGCCCTCAGCCTTGTGCTCCGTCTGACTTTGAAATAGGGGGCACCCATTTCAAAGCAGACTTATTACTCTCTGAGAAGGTCCTGAGAACAGGGATGCCTTTTCTCTCAGACCTTTCTCCTCGCTTTCCCTCGCCCTTGTCTACCCTTCCTATTCAGCTGCAATGGGAAATTCTCAGTCCCAGCCCTCAAAATCTGCTCCTCTAGGATGCCTTCTCCAAAACCTAAAAGCCTTGGACTTCCAAGGGGCGATTGGACCAAAAAGACTTATTTACTATTCTAACACTGTCAGGCCACAATACAGACTTGATAATGGGTCCCTACGGCCAGAAAACAGAACTCTCGATTATAATCCTCTATGGGACCTCAGTAACTTCTGCCACCACAACAGCAAGTGGTCAGAGATCCCTCATGTCCAGGCTTTCTTTGCTCTCCGCTCATGACCCTCCCTCTGTGAATCCTGTTCTACTTCTCAGACACTCTTAGCCCACTCTGGGCCACATCCTCCTCATACAATGTCTCCTGATCCCTGTTCAGACTTTTCTTCTTCTTCCTTCGATCCTTCCGACCACAGTCCACCCCCTATTGCTCCCAATCCCCTTGCAGCTGCTCCAGATCCAGTTTCACAGCATCCACCTTATGCCCCCTCCTCCCTCCCTCCTTCTCTGTGGCTCCCAGCCCCCCTCCCCAGCCTGTGCCTGAGATAAGCTCTGAGACCTCAGCCCCACCCTCTACTGGAGGGTCCCAAGGCTTTACCCCGACCTCCCTAGATCCCCTCCCCATATCTGGTCCTGAACAAGCAGGAAACTTTACAGCAGGACCCCTCTCCTTACCCTGTTCCACTTCTCCTGTATGGGAAGCAGCTGGAGCAGAAGGCATTGTTGGGGTTCATGTCCCATTCTCCCTCACCGATCTATCTCAAATCCAAAAGCAGCTTGGCTCTTTCTCTTCAGACTCTGATAATGATCTAAAAGAATTCAAGTATCTTACCCAGTCTTACAACTTAACCTGGCATGATATTTTCATCATACTTCCCTCCACTCTTCTCCCAGAAGAGTAGGAACGAGTATGAGTATAGCAAGCCTCTCAGGCACATCTGATGAATACACAGGACAGACAACACTAAGCCCAGAGGGGCCACAGCTGTCCCCCGAGATGATGCCAACTGGGATTATCAGGCAGAGAGACCTGGAGGAGCAGCCCGTAATCACATGCTTGCTTGCCTCATCATGGGCCTTCAAATGGCAGGACATAAAGCCATCAACTTTTATAAGCTCCAGCTAATAACTCAAGGACTAGACAAAAGCTGGGCACAATTTCTAGCCAGGTTAATGGAAGCCCTACAAGATTAGACCCCACTTCAACAGAGGGCATCATTGTCCTTAACAGCCATTTTATCTCCCAGTCATCCTCAGATATCTGAAAGAAACTAAAAAAGGCAGAAGGCCCTCAAACCCCTCAATGAGACCTTTTAAATTTAGCCTTTACGATTTTCAATAACCAGGAAGAGAAGACAAATCTAGAGAAGGCCCAGGGGGATCAGATTAAATGCCACCTATTGGCCATTGCCCTACATGGCTCCACGTCTCCACCAATCAACAAAGACAGGCAGCCCCCTGGGCCTTGCTTCAACTGCGGCAAAGACGGTCACTGGGCCCTCTCATGCTAAACCGAGGCCCCTCCAGGTCCGTGTCCCAGCTGTGGCACAAAGGGACATTGGAAGGTCAATGGCCCAAATCCCCCTCCAGGGATCCGGACATCCCCTCCTGGTCCCGAGCAGTAGTCCTCCGACCCAGCTCTGCCTAGCCTCCTTGGACTCGCCACTGAAAACTGAAGGTGCCCAGGGCCCTGACTCTCATCACCTCTATGGAGCCCAGGGTAACTTTCTCAGTCTCAGTTAAGCCGATCTCTTTTCTCATCGACACGGGTGCCACTTACTCTGCTGTGCCTGCCTACTCTGGAAAAACCAAGGTCTCTCAGGTCTCTGTTACAGGGGTTGATGGTTTAATAGCTACACTATGAATAACCGAGCCTCAACTTTGCACACTTCAAGATACCCCATTTTCCCAGTCTTTTCTCATACTCCCAAAATGCCCCACTCCTATTCTTGGAGAGACCTTCTCTCAAAATTCAAAGCCTCTATTACTGTCCCAGGCCCATCTTCTGATCTAGCCTGGCTACTGCTCCTCAACCCCACCTTCTCTTCCCCCACCCCATTGCCCTCCTCGTCCATAAACCCCATAGTTTGGGATACCGACAACCCATCTGTCACCTCTCACCATGCTCAATTCATATCCACCTCAAAAATCCCTCTAAATTCCCCAATCAACCACAATATCCAGTCCCCAAAAAACATCAACAAGGGTTAAAGCCTATCATCACTAAACTCCTACATCAGGGTCTCTTGCGCCCAAGCCACTCTCCCTATAACACCTCTATCTTACTCATCAAAAAGCCAAATGGCTCCTATTGCCTGGTCCAAGACCTGAGAGTTATCAATGTGGCTGTCATTCCCATATACCCAGTAGTTCCAAATCCCTATACTCTTCTCTCATTCCCTCTTCCCCTACACACTTCACTGTTCTACACCTCAAGGATGCCTTCTTTACCATCCCTTTACACCCAAACTCTCAAGACCTCTTTGCCTTTATCTGGACCGATCCAGACAGTCATCACTCCCAACGGCTGACAGGGACAGTCCTCCCACAAGTCTTTCGTGATAGCCCTCATTTCTTTGGCCAAGCTCTAGCATCAGACCTAACCTCTCTTGACCTTACTCTGAGTGCTGCTGCTGCTGCTAAGTCGCTTCAGTCATGTCCGACTCTGTGTGACCCCATAGACGGCAGCCCACCAGGCTCCCCCGTCCCTGGGATTCTCCAGGCAAGAACACTGGAGTGGGTTGCCATTTCCTTCTCCAATGCATGAAAGTGGAAAGTGAAAATTGAAAGGGAAGTTACTCAGTCATGTCCGACTCTTAGCAACCCCATGGAGTGCAGCCCACCAGGCTCCTCCATACATGGGATTTTCCAGGCAAGAATACTGGAGTGGGGTGCCATCGCCTTCTCCCTTAATCTCAGTACTGTCCTCCAATATGTGGATGATCTCCTCCTTTGTAGGAGGAGGCTTACACACTCTCAACAACACACTATACAACTCTTCAATTTTCTAGCCAATCGAGGCTATTGAGTATCTCCCACCAAGGTTCAGCTCTCTCTTCCTAGAGTTCACTTATCTTAGAGTCCTTTTATTACCAACCAAAAGATATATTACTACTGATAGAAAGTCCCTTATATCTACCCTACCACTCCCTTCATCAGAAACAGAGATCCTGTCCTTCTTGGAGTTAGCTGGATATCGACACCTCTGGATTCCTAATTTTGTCCTCTTGGCACAACCCCTGTATCAAGCCACCAGAGAAGATCTTTCAGAACTAGAGCTAAAATCAAATATCCATTCAGCCTTTAAAACCCTTAAGCAAGCCATTCTCTCAGCCCCAGCTCTCACACGTCCTGACCTTTCTTGCCCCTTTATACTCTACTGAGAGACACAAAATTGCCCTAAGAGTTTTGAGACAAAATTAGGGCCCCTCCTTCACCCCTGTTGCTTATCTGTCAAAGCAATTAGATGCCACAATTTGAGGATCGAGAGCCTGCCTACCTGCTCTGGCAGCAGCTGTGTTCCTCACTCAGGAAAGTAAAAATCTTCCTTTTGGAGCACCCACTGTCATTCATTCACCACGTGACTTTAAGGACCGTCTCACAAATCCATGACCCTTCTATCTCCTTCACGCTTTCATCTAATTCATGTCACCCTTCTTGAATCTCCCGTTTTCCTTTGAACTCTGTCCTACTCTCAACCCTGCCACCCTCATCCCGAATTCTTCTGAGCCCCACCCATACTTGCAAAGAGGCATTAGAGGACCTGATGCCCCATTTCTCCCACATTTCCCCAACACCTTTAAATAACCCTGACTTTACTTGGTATACTGATGGCAGCTCCTCTACCACATCAGAAGGAAAAAAGGTAGCTGGATGTGCAGTTGTCTCTGACACCGAAATTATTGAATCCCTACCTCTCCCCTCGGGAACCTCTTCCCAAAAGGCAGTACTTATTGCACTAACTAGAGCACTTACCCTCACAGCTTACAAGAGAGCAAACATATACACTGATTCTTTCCACATTGTACACTTACATGCTGCCATCTGGAAGGAGCGAGGGCTCCTATCTGCCAAAGGTTCTCCCATAACTAACGCCCTGCTCATATTCCAGCTTTTAAAAGCAGCTAATATGCCAACTGAAGTAGGCATCATACATTGCCAAGGTCACCAGGGGGCCTCAGACCTCATTTCATGGGGCAATGACACCACAGACAGAGAAGCAAAACAAGCCTCACTCCAATCACCAGCTCAACAACTTATAGTAATCTCCAACATAAAACCCCTTCACCTCCCCGAAGAAAACACACGATTATTGCAAGAGGGAGCACAACTACAAGCAGACTGGTTACAAAAACAGGGCTGCTCTGTCCTTCCCCAATTTCAGGCCACACTGATGCTTACAGACGCTCATCAGGCCCGTCAAGCAGGCACCAAACCTCTTTATCATCTCTTAAGGCCTCTTATGGCATCACTGACTCGATGAGCATGAGTTTGAGCAAGCTCTGAGAGTTGGCGATGGACAGGGAAGCCTGGCGTGCTGCAGTCCATGGGGTCACAAAGAGTCGGACACGACTGAGCAGTTGAACTGAACTGAAGACCTCTTATCACCTATCCTAACATTCTTTCACTCCTACAGTCACTTACTCTTGCATTATCTGCTCCTCAGTCTTACCACAGGGGACCCTAAAGCCTATTCCCTCACTCTCAAAATGTCAGGCTTGAGGGCATATCCCAGGAGAGGACTGGCCAATTGACTTCATGCACATTCCTCCAACACGAAAATTAAAACTCATGTTCACTGTCAGAGACACTTTTTCAGGGTGGATTGAGGCTTTTCCTATGAGATCAGAAACTGCCTCAGAAACTGAGTAACACTGAGTAACACTTCTCATATGAGAAGTCACCCCTCGCTTTGTCCTCCCACTCTCTCTCCAATCCGATAATGGGCCAGCTTTCATTTCCCAAATCACTCAACTAGTAGCCCAATCCTTTGGCATAACCTGGCAACTACATATTCCTTACAGGCCCTTCCTATCCCACTAATTCATAACTGACCCAAATGGGCAATTCAATTCATTCCTTTATTAAGAAGTATAGGAATAGTGGCTGGGATTGGAACAGCGACTGCAGGACTCACAACCTCTTTAAATTACTACCAAAGCCTTTCTAAAGACCTCACTGAGAGCCTAGAAGAAATAGCTACTAGCCTTATCACTATTCAAAACCAGCTCAATTCCCCGGCAGTCGTGGTCCTCCAAAACAGAAGAGGATTAGACCTTCTCACGGCAGAAAACAGGGGCCTGTGTCTATTTTTGGAGGAAGCATGCTGCTTCTACACCAACAAATCAGGCGTTCTAAAGAAAGAAAGTGAAAGTCGCTCAGTTGTGTCCGACACTTTGCAACACCATGGACTATGCAGTCCATGGAATTCTCCAGGCCAGAATACTGTAGTGGGTAGCCTTTCCCTTCTCCAGGGGATCTTCCCAACCCAGGGATCAAACCCAGGTCTTCCGCATTGCAGGCAGATTCTTCACCAGCTGAGCCACCGGGTTGTAAAGGAAGCAGCAAGAGATCTAACAAGCAGGGCCTCTAGAATATATAAACACCTCAGTCATTCATGGGAAAACTGGTGAAGCAATTGGAATTGGTTGCCCTGGGTCCTACCTTTGCTAGGCCTTCTTCTTCTGCTTACCCTTATTTTAACTTTTGGCCCATGTTTAATGCATCTTTTTCAAAATTTCTTCAGGACCGTTAATGAGCATTTACCAGCTGAACTATCCATGAGCTACTTCTAGCTCGCTCAAAAACTTTGACCCCACACAAATCCCCTTGACTCATATTCCAGACTTTCCTCATCTCACCCCGATGTGCCCCTGTCCTGCAGGACGCAGTTAGGCAAAATTGACCTTTGGCTCTTATCCCAAATCAAAAAGGCTGAATGTTAGAGTCTATTTGGGGGTTCATGGTAGAAATGGCTCATGATGTTGACCTTGCAAACAAAGAATAAAATCACAGTGACTCTTGAGACTGACCAAATTGCCCAAACAACATTCTGTTTTCCCACTGGCACCTACCTTCTCAAGGCTACGAGACCACCGGATTCCAGACCTCTGACTATGTGACCACAGGACTCAACTGCAGAGAATTAACCATCAGAGAATTTTTCATTGGTGGGGTATATGAAAGACCTCATCAGAAAGGGAGGACACTGGTCCTGCTTAAGGGCCAGTCACCGTCTCTTTTCCCCCTAATAAATTTCCCTTTTCATTGCCTGACTGCCCGGCTTGCTCTCTTTTCTCTGCACTCGCCTTACAGTAGCCACAGGGATAGATCTAGAATACTCATACACAAAGGAAACTCAGCTAGCCAGAGCAAGGCAATTACTCAAAATGTCCCTTCTAGGAAAAATAAAAAGAAAGTGAAAAAAAGAGCTAATTTACAACCCAAAGAGGTTTTATTGAGTCCCAGCTTGCTCTGGTCACCACAAAGTGATGTCTCTGCTTTTTAATATGCTGTCTAGGTTTGTCAGAGCTTTTCTTCCAAGGAGCAAGCATCTTTTAATTTCATGGTTGCAGTCACCATCTGCAGTGATTTGGGAGCCCAAGAAAATAAAGCCTGTCACTGCTTCTACTTTTCCCCCTTCTATTTGCCATGATCTTGATTTTTTGAGTGTTGAGTTTTAAGCAAGCTTTTTCACTCTCCCCTTTGACTTTCATCAAGAGGCTCTTTAGTTTTTCTTCACTTTCTGCAAGTAAGAGTGGCTTATCTTTAGGAATGCAACCTATCACATTAAGGATCAGAGGGGGAAACCACTGTAATTTCTATTAAGAATTACACTTGACATAGAGTGTTCTGCCTGTTTTCCTCTAAGAGTTTTATGGTTTCTGGTCTTACATTTAGGTCTTTAATCCATTTTGAGTTTATCTTTGTGTATGGTGTTAGGAAGTGTTCTAATTTCATTCTTTTACATGTAGCTGTCCAGTTTTCCCAGCACCATTTATTGAACACACTATATTTGCCCCATTGTATATTCTAGCCTGCCTCCTTTGTCAAAAGGCAGACTTCCCTAGTGGCTCAGACAGTGAAGTGCCTGCCTACAACGTGGGATACCCTGGTTCAATCCATGGGTCGGGAAGATCCCCTGGAGAAGGAAATGGTAACCCACCCCAGTACTCTTGCCTGGAAAATCCCATGGATGGAGGAGGCTTGTAGGCTACAGTCCATGGGGTCACAAAGAGTTGGACACGACTGAGCCAATGGCACCCCACTCCAGTACTCTTGCCTGGAAAATCCCATGGACGGAGGAGCCTGGTGGGCTGCAGTCCATGGGGTTGCTAAGAGTAGGGCACGACTGAGCGACTTCACTTTCACTTTTCACTTTCATGCATTGGAGAAGGAAATGGCACCCCACTCCAGTATTCTTGCCTGGAGAATCCCATGGACGGAGGAGCCTGGTGGGCTCCCATCTATGGGGTCACACAGAGTCGGACACGACTGAAGCGACTTAGCAGCAGCAGTAGCACAGCCATTTCACTTTCACTTTGTCAAAAACAAGGTACCCATAGGTGCGTGGGTTTATTTCTGGGCTTTCTATCTTGTTCCATTGGTCTATATTTCTGTTTTTGTGCCAGTACCATACTGTCTTGATGACTGCAGCTTTATATTATAATCTGAAGTCAGAAAGGTGGATTCCTCCAGCTCCATTCTTCTTTCTCAAGACTGCTTTGGCTATTCAAGGTCTTTTGTGTTTCCATATGCATTGTGAAATTTTTTGTTCTAGTTCTGTGAAAAATTCCATTGGTAATTTGATAGGGATCGTATTGAATCTGTAGATTGCATTTGGTAGTATAGTCATTTTCATAATATTGATTCTTCCTACCCAGGAACATGGAATTAAAGACCTAAATATAAGACCAGAAACTATAAAGCTCTTAGTGGAAAACATAGGCAGAACACTCGTTGACATAATCGAAGCAAGATCCTCTATGATCTACCTCCTAGAGTAATGGAAATAAAAACAAAAGTAAACAAGTGGGACCTGATTAAACTTAAAAGCTTTTGCACAGCAAAGGAAACTATAAGCAAGGTGAAAAGACAACCCTTGGAATGGGAGAAAATAATAGCAAATGAAACAACTGACAAAGGATTAATTTCCAAAATATACAAGTAGCTCATAGAACTCAATACCAGGAAAACAAACAACCCAATCGAAAAGTGGGAAAAAGACCTAAACAGACATTTGTCCAAAGGAGACATACAGATGGCTAACAAACACATGAAAAGATGCTCAACATCGCTCATTATTAGAGAAATGCAAATCAAAACCATAATGAGATATCACCTCACACCTGTCAGAATGGCCATCATCAAAATGTCTACAAACAATAAATGCTGGAGAGGGTATGGAGAAAAGGGAACACTCTTGCACTGTTGGTGGGAATGTAAATTGATTACAGCCACTATGAAAGATGGTATGGAGATTCCTTAAAAAACTAGAAATAAAACCACCATGTTACTGTTGCTGTTAAGTCGCTGTATGACCCAGCAATCCCACTCCTAGGCATATACCCTGAGGAAACCAGGGTTGAAAAAACACATGTATCCCATTGTTCATTGCAGCACTGTTTACAATAGCTGGAACACAGAAGCAACCTAGATGTCCATTGACAGATGAATGGATAAAGAAGTTGTGGTACATATACACAATGGAATATTACTCAGCCATAAAAAGGAATGCATTTGAGTCAGTTCTGATGAGGTGGATGAACCTAGAATCTATTATACAGAGTGAAGTGAGTCAGAAAGAGAAAGATAAATATCATATTCTAATGCACATATACGGAATCTAGA
>NW_011494606.1:7683780-7684440 GCF_000754665.1 Bison bison bison
AAAGGGTGAGATGTATGCAAAGAGTAACATGGAAACTTACATTACCATATGTAAAATAGATAGCCAACAGGAATTTGCTGTATGGCTCAGGAAAGTCAAACAGGGGCTCTGTATCAACCTCGAGGGTTGGGATGGGGAGGGAGATAGGATGGAGGTTCAAAAGGGAGGGGATATATGTATACCTACGGCTGATCGAGAAACGCTGGACTGGAAGAAACACAAGCTGGAATCAAGACTGCCGGGAGAAATATCAATAACCTCAGATATGCAGATGACACCACCCTTATGGCAGAAAGTGAAGAGGAACTCAAAAGCCTCTTGATGAAAGTGAAAGTGGAGAGTGAAAAAGTTGGCTTAAAGCTCAACATTCAGAAAACAAAGGTCATGGCATCCAGTCCCACCACTTCATGGGAAATAGATGGGGAAACAGTGGAAACAGTGTCAGACTTTATTTTTCTGGGCTCCAAAATCACTGCAGATGGTGACTGCAGCCATGAAATTAAAAGATGCTTACTCCTTAGAAGGAAAGTTATGACCAACCTAGATAGCATATTCAAAAGCAGAGACATTACTTTGCCAACAAAGGTCCGTCTAGTCAAGGCTATGGTTTTTCCTGTGGTCATGTATGGATGTGAGAGTTGGACTGTGAAGAAGGCTGAG
>NW_011494606.1:7684625-7699714 GCF_000754665.1 Bison bison bison
AGAGTTGACTCATTGGAAAAGACTCTGATGCTGTGAGGGATTGGGGGCAGGAGGAGAAGGGGACGACAGAGGATGAGATGGCTGGATGGCATCACTGACTCGATGGACGTGAGTCTCAGTGAATTCTGGGAGTTGGTGATGGACAGGGAGGCCTGGCGTGCTGCGATTCATGGGGTCGCAAAGAGTCAGACACGACTGAGCGACTGATCTGATCTGATGGCTGATCGATGTTGAGGTTTGATGACAACAACAAAATTCTGTAAAGTAATTATCCTTCAATAAAAAATAAATTTAAAAAAGTATATTAAAAAAAGAATTACACTTGAGCCAGTGTAATTAGGCTACAAAGAAAAGATGAAAGTCATAGGAATTGGAAATACAAAACACAAAACCATCATATATTGTATACAATATGATTGTGTCAAAAATCCAAATAATTTTTAAAATAAATTTAAATTTAAGATGATCTCTGGACATAGGTCAGTGATCCATTGTATTCCTTTATAAAAATAAAAAGAAATTGAAAACAAAAGAATTTTAAATATGATTTACCAAAAATGCATAAAAGACCAAATACCTAGGAATAAATCTAGTACAAGTTAGACTGCAAAGTACAAAATATTATTGAAGAAAATTAAAGGGGAAACATTTAAAAACCTAAATAGAGGTTACATCAGATTTGTGGGTTAAAAATTTCAATATTGTAAAACTATCAGTTCTCCCCAGATTGATCCATAGATTTGATCTTAATTAAAATCCCAGTAGAATGCTCCAATAATTTTTTTTTAATCCCAATAGAAGTTGTTGTGGAAATTATCAAGATGGCTGTAAAATCATGTGGCAAGTCTAAGGGTTTAGTGTGTCCAAGCAAGAAGAAGAAACCTGGAGAATTTACATCATCATCTATGGAGAATTTTTATTATAAAGTAATTAACACAGTAGGAAATTGATCCATGGAGAGAACTGAGGGAACAGGATTGAGAATTTAGAAGGAAATACCCACAGAGAGAGAATTACCTGATTTATGATAATCGGGACGATGTAATGGAAAGAGTGACTGGTTCTGGGTTGATTGGCTCACTATAGGGGAACAAAATGCCTTGAAACCCAGCATTTAAAAAAAAAAAAATCAATGTCCAGTGTATTCCAGGTGTAAAAGCGAAACATGGAATCATGTGACTAACTGCCTGGGAGTGTTAAATATGCCATAAACATTGTTGTATTGTATTGCTTCCCCATTTCTGTCTATGGTGTGTGCATGGGTGCTCAGTCATGTCTGACTCTTTGAGGTACTTACTCACTACTTGCTAACTGAATGGAACAGTGGTTTAACTCAAAATAAGAACTGGAGTCTCACATTCTTTCTTGTATAACTCCAACTATAACATTATTAGTCTTTTTGCTATAGACATCTTTCAGTTCAGTTCAGTTGCTCATTCGTGTCCAACTCTTTGCGACCCCATGGACTGCAGCACCCCAGGCCTCCCTGTCCATCACCAAATCCCAGAGTTTACTCAAACCCATGTCCATCAAGTTGATGATGCCATCCAACCATCTCATCCCCTGTCGTCCCCTTCTCCTCCTGCCCTCAATCTTTCCCAGCATCAGGGTCTTTTCCAATGAGTCAGCTCTTCTCATCAGGTGGCCAAAGTATGAGAGTTTCAGCTTCAACATCAGTCCTTGCAATGAACACTCAGGACTGATCTCCTTTAGGATTGCCTGGTTGGATCTCCTTGCAGTCCAAGAGTCTCTCAAGAGTCTTCTCCAACACCACAGTTCAAAAGCATCAATTCCTCAGTGCTCCACTTTCTTTATAGTCCAACTCTCACATCCATACATGACTAGACAGAACTTTGTCAGCAAAGTAATGTCTCTGCTTTTTAATATGTTGTCGAGGCTGGTCATAACATTTCTTCCAAGGAGTAAGCGTCTTTTAATTTCATGGCTGCAGTCACCATCTGTAGTGATTTTGGAGCCCCAAAAAATAAAGTCTGTCACTGTTTCCACCATTTCCCCATCTATTTCCCATGAAGTGATGGGACTGGATGCCATGATCTTAGTTTTCTGAATGTTGAGCTTAACATACTCCTTTCCCGATTTGGAACCAGTCTGTTGTTCCATGTCCAGTTCTAACTGTTGCTTCCTGACCTGCATACAGATTTCTCAAGAGGCACGTTAGGTGGTCTGGTATTCCCATCTCTTTCAGAATTTTCCATAGTTTATTGTGATCCACAGTCTGTATGGTATTGAATGAGGTAAGCCATCCATTGATGTAATACATGTGAATGATAGGCATTCTACTTTAAATTATATACTAATCTCATTAGAATGGTTTAAGAGAAAAACCTTTACAATGCCTTCACAAATGTTGTCATCTTTATGCATTTCTGTACACCTAAGAGGAATTCAGGATGCTGTATTTTCTCCATCTAGAAAGGTCTGCTTTCTCTTATCCCTCTACGGTATCCAAGAGACACATCATGGTTATCCTGTCCTGAATAACATCAAGGACATGATTTTTGCTTCCTTCCTGAACTTCTGTACTCTCTGCACTTGTTGGTCACTTATCAAGCACTGCCGTTCTTTGTCAGAAAATTAAAGTATTAGTCATTCAGTCATGCCTGACTCTTTACGACCCCATGGACTGTAGTCCCAGGTTCCTATGCCCATGGGATTCTCCAGGCAAGAATACTGGAGTGGATTGCCATTCCCCTTTTCCAGGGGATCTTCCCAAACCAGGGATCAAACCTGGATCTCCCACACTGCAGGCAGATTCTTTACCAACTGATACACCTAGTGTAGTATAATGCTGTGTGGCTCCAGATGAATTTAAACACCTTTGCTGAAAGTAGAAATCAAGCCAACCTAACAATAACCTAACATTATATTTTGGACATAGCATAATTTAACCGACTAGTTACAAAGACTGATCAAGATTGAGCTCTCAAGATCTAATATATGAAACAAATCTTCAAATATTAGGAATACTATCTCTTGAAGATAAAAGTTGTAATCAACTTCCAAGTAAGTCAACTTCCAAGGAAGTCACAAGGAAGTCTGAGGTTGAAGAACAAAAATAAAGCCTATTCACCAAGTGAAAGTTGCTCAGATCAGATCAGATCAGTCGCTCAGTCGTGTCCGACTCTTTGCAACCCCATGAATTGCAGCACGCCAGGCCTCCCTGTCCATCACCAACTCCCGGAGTTCACTCTTTGTGACTCCATGGACTATACAGTCCATGGAATTCTCCAGGCCCGAATACTGGAGTGGGTAGCCTTTCCCTTCTCCAGGGGATCTTCCCAACCCAGGGATCAAACCCAGGTCTCCCTCATTCCAGGTAGGTTCTTTACCAGCTGAGCCACAAGGGAAGCCCACTATTCATGGAAGTCTGGGTTTGAAAAACAAAAATGAAACCTATTCAAAAACAAATAAATAAAACTGCTTATAAACCTTCAGAGATGGTAGAATGCTAAAGTGTTGTGAAAAATCAAATATACTCCATTTAGTTCCTGACATATTCCAAAAAGGCAGCGAGGAGATCCAGTAGGTTTCATCAACTAGTCAGTTGCTAAGCAACTCATCGTTAATATGGATGTAAAGTGCCTTGATAATGATAATGGGCATCAGAGGATGTCCTTGCATTAGTACAGTGACCCAATCATAGAGAAATGCAAAAATAAAGAAGGATAAAAACCAGGTAGTCCTCAGATGTTAACCTCAAACAACAGACCTTTAAGAAGATCTTATGTCTTAGCACAAATATACGTACTGAACACGTGACCATTTCACAGCAGATTTCTTCATTATAGAAGTACTACACAAGTCACAAGAGTACTACGAAAACAATCTGAGTAATGACATGCTTAAAATAAAACAAAAATCTTTATTTCGATGTCTGTTTCCATATTTTCAATTTATGTTGTAAAATAGTATTCTTAAAATTAAATCCCAAGTTCTCAAGTTATTATCACTGTCATTTTCACTGCTGATGAATAAAAAACTTCATTTATGATAAAAAAAAAAAGAGTCCTAAAAAGTGTACCAGTCGCATGGGAAGGTTTTTGAAAATGCACCAGGTATCCTTTACTAGCTATGGCCATTACATTTTTTATAATTATACAGTCATGCAGAGACATAAGAGCATACTGAAATTAAAGAGAATGATAAAATAGCAGAGCCTTTCTACTTGATCATAAATTCTCACGAGACACAGATGGAGACCCTCTACAAATTGATGACAGCCTGAGATAATCTTGTGGCTTCCCTGGTGGCTCAGACAGTAAAGAATCTGCTGCAGTGCAGGAGACATGGGTTTGATCCCAGGGCTGGGAAGATCCCCTGGAGGAGGGCATGGTAACCCACTGCAGTAATCTTGCCTGGAGAATTACATAGACAGAGGAGCCTGCTGGGCTACAGTCCATAATCTGGCTGTGTGAGCACACGGCCATTAACATCATGAGTTGTTTCTGCTTTGGGGTTCACCCCAGAACATTCTACATATATATAGAGCTTATATATGTCTTATATATGTCTTATATATATATATATAACAGAGCAGACTTCAAAGGAAAATGAACGGTACTCCTCAGTTTTCTTCCTCTCGGGGTAATTTTAAGATTCTTTTCACTCTGATTCACTTATGGCCTCAAAAGTTAGACCATCTTACTACCAATAAGAGTTGCCAAGAGCTACACAGAACAGGGTTGAAAAAAGGTGGGACTAAAAGAAAGTATAATTTTTTTTAATAACAAATACAGAATCTTTCATGGAAAGTTTTCTAAAAGTTACATTTGTATCTCAATTTCTAAAGATCAATTTTTATAATTTAACAAAAAACTAAATTAAAAGTGAAATGTCTTTGATAAATTAACTATGTGAACACTTGAAATACATAAAAATGATAAGCTAGTGTTCATGGTGTTGACTGAATTCACATGTCAACTGTCAGGTACAGTGTGAGTGCCTCTGAGCTGAGAGCTCTCTATTGCTGTTGTTCAGTCGTTCCATCGTGTCTGACTCTGTGACCCCATGGACTGTAGCCCACCAGGGTCCTCTGTCCATGGGGTTCTCCAGGCAAGAATACTGGAGTGGGTTGCCATTCCCTTTTCCAGGGGATCTTTCAGACCCAGGGATTAAACCCACATCTCTGACATTGGCAGGCAGATTCTTTACCAATGAGCTACCTGGGAAGACCCCAACTCCTCTGAGCCAAGGTTACTGGCCTGCTCTCTGTTTATTCTGTAGAAGCTGAGATGGGAACCACAGCCAGCTCCCTGCCCCTCCTCAGCCCACAGGGCAAGTGGGCAGCTCACCACTCATGCCCCATCATGCCTCACCAAACATCCTCTGGCCAGCATTTTTCCTTTGGAGAAATTGAACAGGCCATTTTCGTATATTCGGTGTGGATTAAGTACAAAGAGCACTGTGCACCTCCATTAAAATAGAAACCTAATTGTTGTGTTGTTAACAAACATAACTCAAGTGTTAATTGTTAACAAATAAAAAGACCAACACCTTTGGGAGCTGCCAAGGGTTTTCACAGATTTCTACCTTCAGTGAGTCAGTTCTTCTTTCTCCCTTTTCACTCCATTTAACCAATGAGAAAAGGCAAGTCTGCTTATTTTCAAAATCCACATTATTGAAAGCCCAGAAAACAATTATGGAAAACGGGGCAGAGCAAAATGCCACAGTCATTCATGCTGTTTGAAGTTTTCCTGAACATCTGTTTTCTGTTACTTCTTTCTCACATAAATGTGTTATATGTATGCCCTCAAAATACTAGAGTCTGGAATATAAAGAATTGTTTTGGCACAAAGCTAGTGGAGGTGATGGAATTCCAGTTGAACTATGTCAACTCCTGAAAGATGATGCTGTGAAAGTGTTGCACTCAATATGCCAGCAAATTTGGAAAACTCAGCAGTGGCCACAGGACTGGAAAAGGTCAGGTTTCATTCCAATCCCAAAGAAAGGCAATGCCAAAAAATGCTCAAACTACCACACAAGTGCACTCATCTCACACGTTAGTAAAGTAATGCTCAAAATTCTCCAAGCCAGGCTTCAGCAATATGTGAACCATGAACTTCCAGATGTTCAAGCTGGTTTTAGAAAAGGCAGAGGAACCAGAGATCAAATTGCCAACATCTGCTGGATCATCGAAAAAGCAAGAGAGTTCCAGAAAAACATCTATTTCTGCTTTATTGACTATGTCAAAGTCTTTGTGTGGATGACAATAAACTGTGGAAAATTCTGAAAGAGATGGGAATACCAGACCACCTGATCTGCCCCTTGAGAAACCTGTATTCAAGTCAGGAAGCAACAGTTAGAATTGGACATGGAACAACAGACTGGTTCCAAATAGGAAAAGGAGTACATCAAGGCTGTATATTGTCACCCTGCTTATTTAACTTATACGCAGAGTACATCATGAGAAACGCTGGGCTGGAGGAAGCACAAGCTGGAATCAAGATTGCCAGGAGAAATATCAATAACCTCAGATATGCAGATGACACCACCCTTATGGCAGAAAGTGAAGAAGAACTAAAGGGCCTCTTGATGAAAGTGAAAGAGGAGAGTGAAAAAATTGGCTTAAAGCTCCACATTCAGAAAACTAAGATCATGGCATCTAGTCCCATCACTTCATGGCAAATAGACGGGGAAACAGTGGAAACAGTGGCTGACTTTATTTTTCTGGGCTCCAAAATCACTGCAGATGGTGATTGCAGCCATGAAATTAAAAGATGCTTACTCCTTGGAAGGAAAGTTATGACCAACCTAGATAGCATACTGAAAAGCAGAGACATTATTTTGCCAACAAAGGTCTGTCTAATCAAGGCTATGGTTTTTCCAGTGGTCATGTATGGATGTGAGAATTGGACTATAAAGAAAGCTGAGCACTGAAGAACTGATGCTTTTGAACTGTGGTGTTGGAGAAGACTCTTGAGAGTCCCTTGGACTGCAAGGAGATCCAACCAGTCCATCCTAAAGGAGATCAGTCCTGGGTGTTCATTGGAAGGACTGATTTTGAAGCTGAAACTCCAATACTTTGGCCACCTGAGGCGAAGAGCTGACTTACTGGAAAAGACCCTGATGCTGAAAAAGATTGAGGGCAGGAGAGGAAGGGGACGACAGAGGATGAGATGGTTGGATGGCATCACCGACTCAATGGACATGGGTTTGGGTGGACTCTGGGAGTTGGTGATGGACAGGGAGGTCTGGCGTGCTGCGGTTCATGGGGTCGCAAAGAGTCAGACACGACTGAGCTACTGAACTGAATTGAACTGAATACAGAAAGTACTTCCTTACCATATCAGAAGTAAAGGTCAGAGTCTTAGAGAGTAGGTAAAAACATCCTTTCTCTTTCGGTCTACTAATTTCTTCAGTCTGATGAAGAATGATCTGATTTCTTCAAGCTGATTTGATCCAAATCAAAAATAGAGCTAATGTACATAGTTTTGAATTTGAACTGTTAATAAATCAGTTTTAGCTCATAGTTACTGTTTTATGTATCTCACAAGAACTTTCACCAACTGATCCATAAATAAGGTGACTAAATAGAGTTTTGTAATTATGTTTTTGAAAAAAAGTTCATCATCTTCAGGTAGTTGTATTACAGCTTTATTTTGAGGATTATTAGTTTGGATTATTTTAAATCAGGACACAATTGAGAAAAGCCATAATAATGCCTTTCAGAGAAGTAAGAAGCACTATGCACTCTTGTGTTTCAGTCTCTGCCCAGCACCGTGAAGACAGGGCTCAGCACATAAAAGAACTGTCTGCTGAAGAACAACAACTTATCTATGCTCAGTATTAGCAAGATCCCCAAGGCAACACCAAAGATGTTGTCAAAGTGTAGCTGGGAACCTGTTAGCTGGGAATCTGTTGATGGCAGCTTTACAGTTATCACTTTGAAACTTGTAAGCCAGAGTTTTGGTCAGAGTGCACGCTTTCTGCAGATGTATGAAGAAAGCTTTTGTGCTCTGGCTGTGTGCGTCTAAAACCTGATGAAATGACTGTGTGACTTGACACGTGCACTCAACTGTACACTTAGGTAACACCCAAATCAAACTGGTTATCTCAGTTTTCAAAAGTGAAATTTTCAGGGACCTCACTGGTGGTTCGGTGGTTAAGAATCCACCTGGCAATGCAGGGGAACTCGGGTTCAGTTGCTGATCGCTGATCAGAGAACTAAAATCCCACATAAAAAGAGGCAGCAGAGCTTCCATGCTGAAGGTAAGTTACAGGGCTCAAAATAGCCTGGAGTTAAAACTCCCCGCCAGGTCCTCCCCACCATTCTATGCAAAACAAAGAACTCTCTCACCCGAAGGAAAAAATGGACATTAGGGCTGATTATGCCCAGCTCCTAGCCAGGTCCATCCTCTGGCTGATCTCCAGAATTCCCTGCCCCAGCTGTTTAAGAGATAACTAATCTGAAACAACCTTGGAGAAGACCAGGCCCCCTCAAAACAGTTTTCCACATATACGCCTATACTTACTCTTTTCTTGGGTTAGTGCAGCAGCGCACTAATCTGACTGCTGCCCCTTCTCACTTCATTAAAGGTAATTTGTTCCTGGAAGGGGCCGGTCTCCTTCTTTTTCCGAACCAACTCCCTTACCCTGCACATGCCACAGCTCCTGAGTTGCAGAGCCACAACTAGAGTTTGCACAGTGACTCAAAAGATCCCACATAACGCAGCAAAGATACCCTGTGCCCCAACTAAGACCTCACGCAGCCAAACACATAATAAATAAATAAATTCTTTAAAAAGGTGAAAATTGTCAGCCATTTGGAAGAATAATACATTTGAAATCTGGGTGAGTTAATACATTTCTGAAAGAGCTGATTTCCTTGCACCACATGAGGGGGTTTTACCAGTCTGGAGAGAGTGGGAGCTACGGGAAACACATGGGGTTAAGGGAAGGCCACTGTAGCCAGACACACGGGTGGAGGAGGCTAGACCAATTGCAGAGGGGAGCGGCTAAGCGTAGAAACTCAGTTGGGAGGATGCTACCATTACCACTGTCTGCTTCCTGACAGAATTTAGAAGCTTAGGAAAGAGTTTTCTCACTATCTCTTTTAATGAGATGCTTGGGGCAGGATATCTGGGAGTCTGCAGGATGCAGGTGGAATGTCATGGGCGCTGCAGGCATCAGAAGGCTTGGCCGGAGCTGGGTGTCCGCCTCTGTGGACCACGCAGGTGAAGGTGGGAGGGAGGCCCCACTTACGGGTCACCTGTGTCTTTCCAGAGCTGCTGTGTCCCCCCTCACAAGGCAGCCACTTCCCCCCAACAGGGGTCCCAAGCGGAGGCGGAGGAAGTGGCCAGTCCTATATCAGGAAAAGAGTACGTTAAGGCTGTATATTCTCACCCTGCTTATTTAACTTCTATGCAGAGTACATCAGCAAAATGCTGGGCTGGATGAAGCACAAGCTGGAATCAAGACTGCCAGGAGAAATATCAATAACCGCAGATATGCAGATGACACCATCCTTATGGCAGAAAGCGAACAGGAACTAAAGAGCCTCTTGATAAAGGTAAAACAGGGGAGTGAAAAAGCTGGCTTAAAACTCAACATTTAAAAAATGAAGATTATGACATCTGGTCCCATCACTTCATAGCAAATAGATGAAGAAATAATGGAAACAATGAGAGATGTTTATTTTCTTGGGCTACAAAATCAGTGTAGATGGTGACTGGAGCCATGAAATTAAATGATGCTTGCTCCTTGGATGAAAAGCTATGACCAACCTAGACAGCATAGTAAAAAGCAGAGACATTACTTTGCCAACAAAGGTCTGTCTAGTCACAGTTACGGGTTTTCCAGTAGTCATGTATGGATGTGAGAGTTGGACCATAAAGAAGACTGAGCATCGAAGAATTGATCCTTTTGAACTGTGGTATTGGAGAAGACTCTTGAGAGACCCTTGGATGGCAAGGAAGATCCAACCAGTCCTTCCTAAAGAAAATTAGTCCTGAATATTCATTGGAAGGATGGATGCTGAAGCTGAAGTTCCAATACTTTGGCCACCTGATGCGGAGAACTGACTCATTGGAAAAGACCCTGATGCTGGGAAAGATTTAAGGTAGGAGGAGAAGGGGATGACAGAGGATGAGATGGTTGGGTGGCATCACCAACTCAATGGACATGAAGTTCAGCAAACCCTGGGAGATGATGAAGGACAGGGAAGCGTGGTGTCCTGCAGTCCATGGGGTTGCAAAGAGTCAGACACAACCAAGAGACTGGACAACAACAAATCTACAGAAAACTGTACAAGATCATATTCATTGTGAGCTGCTCTTATGTCTAAATTAAAATGTTCCTACTGGGATAGCAATGCATTTTCACTTATTCTTTTTTGGATGAAGAATAATGCTTGTCCACCACCTCCCATTGATAACATCAAAGGTGAGCAATGAGCAGAGAAAAGAAAAGAGGTGAAAAGGTAGGACTGGAAAGGGAAGAGAAGAAAGAGCCTGTAAGTCAGTTATTGGACCAGACCTTCTGCTCTGTGGGCTGCCATCACCATCAGTCAACAGGGAGGAAGGGCATGGGGACAGAATTCATTAAAGTAAGGAGCTCAGAATCCGCCTGCAATGCAGGAGACCCCAGTTCGATTCCTGGGTCAGGAACATCCCCTGGAGAAGGGATAGGCTACCCACTCCGGTATTCTTGGGCTTCCCTGGTGGCTCAGCTGATAAAGAACTTGCCTGCAATGTGGGAGACCTGGGTTCGATCCCTGGGTTGGGAAGATCCTCTGGAGAAGGGAACAGCTACCCACTCCAGTATTCTGCCCTGGAGAATTCCATGGACTGTATGGAGGTTGCAAAGAGTCAGACACAACTGAGCAACTTTCACTTTCAAGGAGCACAGGAAGTCACAGAGATTTAGAGTCAGTGGGAGATGAGAGCTTCCTGTCACAGCTCCTGAAACCCTTGGTCACTGGTTGATAGAAGATTATGGTCAATGACATGTGTGTACATCAGTGACCCTTCATGCTTATGAGGGCTATTACGCGTCAAGCCTCGCAGTTTCTTGTGAGACAAATCACTTACCAGACTGTCTTAGGACATCTGAGGTGTCTCATTTTTTTTATCTCTTTTATCAAAATGCCTGAGCCTAACGGGCAAAAGCACTGTGTGATTTAGTTTCTCAGAGAAGAGTTTAAAATAAACGGAAAGAATGTTTCAAATTTTAACACAGAAATGGAAGATTGACCAAAGTTTAGGTTATTTCAAAATCATTCCTTTCAAAAAGAAAGTCCTAACTACTTCCAGATAATTTGGAACATGTTATTTCATAATCAGATTTCTAACTTTGGTGATATTATTTTTTCTGCTAATGCAGATGAAGGACTTCCCCACTGGCTTAGATGGTAAATTTAAAAGAAACAGAAGTTACATTGTCTAGAATTTAATCAGGGTACAATGGTGAGAAAGCAGAAATAACAGCAAAATAGAAAATATATTCAGGTCACCTGCCACCGACAACACATTGTGTATCAATGTTACTATAATATGAAATACAGGTTAATTTAAAAAAGAATACTCAGGAAAAACACAAAAGCTTTTGGGCTTTCTTCAAGTACATTCCACATTAAATTACAGCCCTGAATTAAAATTCTGGAAAGCTTTCATTTCCCAGGTAATCACAATTGGGCTTGAGAAAAGCCTGTCACCTTGTGGCCATTCCCTGCAATAGCAACCGTAAAAGTTGCTTGTGAGTCCTTGTTCAGTTGCTCAGTGCTGTCTGACGTTATGACACAAACTATTCACAGCACATACAGCTCACTGTGGGGCTTCAGCGTAGTGGGTCGCCAGGCTGGGCAGGCTCCAGGGCAGGAAAAGCAGGTCCAGGGTCCAGAAGAAAGCCTTTCAGGGGAGGCGCTCAAGTACACTCCCTGAATAGGATTCAATTTAGGGAAGTTAACACTCAGGTTACCTCTGAGAGCATACTGAGAGTTTTCCAGGCAGTCAGGAAAGAACAATGGATGCAGAGGTGATGAACAGAAATAATCACAAATGACTCTGCATACCTAAGATGAAGAAGTGTTTGGGTATAAGAGAAGGTGAGGGCGATTTACAAGGTTCAGATTAGGAGCACTTCTGTGTACCATTTCAAAGGCTTTGATTTTGTACATAGGAACTGAGGAAACACTGAAACTTTGGAAGGGGAGGTTGGTGTTTGAAGGAAGACCCCCTGAAGACAGAAGGCTTCTCATGGGGCTGATCTAAATGACCCCACTAAGACCTATTTTTTGTTTTTTAATTTTAAAATTTATTTTATTACTTTTACAGCTTTATTAGGAAATAATTGACATACATCACTGTATAAGTTTAAGGCATACACCACGACAGTTTTGATTGATATGTATTGAGAAATGATTACTACAGTAGGCTCAGTTAACATCCATCTTCTCATTCATCATTTTCTTATCTCTTGAATTATGCTTTGAGTATTTCATAAGACTTTAGAAGATCACATATCTCTAGCTGAGTTATGCTCATTCTAATGCCTTTATAAACAAAATTGGAACAGTCACATTATTTTTCTTTACTTTTTTTTTATTGGAGTATAGCTACTTTACACTGTTATGTTAATTTCTGCTGTACAGCAAAGTGAATCAGCCACATGTATACACATATCCCCTCATTTTCGGATTTCCTTCCCATTTAAGTCAGCACAGAGCACCGAGTAGTTTCCTGTGCTGTACAGTAGGTTCTCCTTAATTATCTATTTTATACATCACAGCCTTGTCCTGGTGAAGGGGCTTGCATAACTCAGTGAAACTATGAGCCATGCCATGCAGGGCCACCCAAGACAGACAGGTCATAGTGAAGAGTTCTGACAAAATGTGGTCCACTGGAGGAGAAAGTGGCAACCCATTCCAATATTCTCGCCTGGAAAACCCCATGAACAGTGTAAAAAGGCAGCAGTCCATGGAATCACAAAGGGTTGGACACAACTTAGCAACTGAACAGCAACAAAGTGAATAGAAGACCCAATTTTTAAAAGAGTATTTCCTGTTACTTTCATAGAAGTACAATGGAAATGTCTAGATTACTGATAGTTACTGTTTCTTAAACTGTTTAATTGAAGTACTGAAGCGTAATTGTCATATGCGTGGGTGCCTGCTTTAGTCCTGCTCTTTGTGATCCCATAAACTGTAGCCTGCCAGGCTCCTCTGTCCACGGGATTTTACAGGCGAGAATACTGGAGTGGGTTGCCATTTCCTCCTCCAAGGGATCTTCCCAACACAGGGATCAAACCTGCATGTCCTGTGACTCCTGCATTGCAGGTGGATTTTTTTACCCACTGAGCCACCGGGGGAGTCCTGTAATTGGCATAGAAGCAATGATGTTCTGTGCTGTGCTTAGTTGCTCAGTCACGTTCGACTCTTTGTAACCCCCACGGACTGTAGTTCACCAGGCTCCTCTGTCCGTGCAGATTCTCCAGGCAAGAATACTGGAATGGGTACCGTGCCCTCCTCCAGGGGATCTTCCAAACCCAGGGATCGAATCCAGGTCTCCCTCATTGCAGGCAGATTCTTTACTATCTGAGCCACCAGCCCATAAACAATGATAGTTTGGAGGAAAATAGTAAAGCTCTATTTGATCAGCTGTGCTTGGTGTGTCCCACAAAACAGACTGACTCAGAGATGGAGGCGTGAAGTGTATTTCTAAATTCATGTTTAGGAAAACCGGGACTGATGGTACTATTAGCTCCACACACACTTCATCACTCACTCTCATCTCCATGACCTAAATAAAGCAGATGGAATCTAAGATACCATGTTGCAGTAGAGAAAAGTGTGTAAAAAATGGAACTACAGTGAATTTATTTCAAATAGTAAATGCTCAAGTACAAGACTGAATGTATCATAAAAGAAAGGACAGTGGCAATTAGATGAATCAAAAAAACTGAGTCCAGGTACTTCCCTGGTGGTCCAGTGGCTAAGACTCCACAGTCCCAGTGCAGGGGCTGTGGGTTTGATCCCTGATCATGACAGGTTGTTGCTGAGCCATTAAAGATGCTGGGATTCTTGGCCTCCGGAGGAGAAGAATTCAACCTGGGGCCAGTGACGAGGCTTGATCGCTCAGACCTTTTGTGTAATAAAGTTTTATTAAAGTATAAAACAGGTAGAGAAGGCTTCTGACATAGACATTGGAAGGGGGCAGGAAAAGTGCCCACCTGCTAGTCTTAAAGAGTCGGACACGACTCAGCGACTGAACTGAACTGAACTGATATACCTACTAGCAGGCTGCTAATTAGAGAAAGGAAACATCTCGAAACTCAGAGAGTGGCACCAGGCCTCTCACCCACAATATGCATTTTGAGATAACATTGGCACAAGGTGAATTGGCCCAGGCCATAAAACTATTGACATGAATCTTGAAGCAAGGCAGGTTTCCAAGCAAATATATAGTCTCATTAACATAGCTTAAGAGAACACTTGCATAATTAAAACACACTGGTTTGTTGAATAAAACATACTGGTTTGTCAAGTCAGTTCTGAGTCTTATTGACTTGAAGAAAGACAGAGTCTTAGGTAAATACACAGTGCATTAACATAGCTTAAGAAAAACATTTCCATAAGAAAACACATTGGTTAGCTCAAGGTTTGAGAATAGTTCAGGTGGAGCCAGGTGTTGTCATGGCAACACAGAAGGACCATGGCAACAACAAAGAAATCTTTTAATTTTGTGTAGAGAAGGGGAAAAAATCTGACACTTGTGGTTTGTTTCCTCCTGCCACTTAAGAGAGAGAGAAAAAACATCTGACCCTTGTAGCCTATTTTCTCCATTTGGAGACCCCTCGCCTTCCTGCCTGGAGAAGGCAATGGCACTCCACTCCAGTACTCTTGCCTGGAAAATCCCACGGATGGAGGAGCCTGGTGGGCTGCAGCCCATGGGGTTGCTAAGAGTCAGACACGACTGAGCGATTTCACTTTCATGCATTGGAGAAGGAAATGGCAACCCACTCCAGTGTTCTTGCCTGGAGAATCCCAGGGACGGGGGAGCCTGATGGGCTGCTGTCTCTGGGGTCGCACAGAGTCGGACACGACTGAAACGACTTAGCAACTTAGCAAGCAGCAG
>NW_011494606.1:7699814-7710594 GCF_000754665.1 Bison bison bison
CCCACATGTCGCAATAAAGAGTCCGCACACTGTAATGAAGATGAAACAGTCCACACACTGCAACTAAGGCCTATGGCAGCTAAATACATTTTAAAATAAGTTTTAAGAAAAAGAAATATTGAGTCCATTTTTACTAAGTAAGAATATTGAGTAATGTTATTATATGATTGCAAATAAATGTTACAAGATGGTGAAATGTGCTGAAGGAAAATATTATTGTAACAACATTTAAACACTTCAGATAAACAAGGACTATAACCATCATTTTATTGCAAGCAAACTATGCATGCTATGGCTGACAAAAGCGGCCCTTATTTTTCTCATGTAATTGGCTCTTTTTATCATGCTATTCTGCCAACTAAAGAAGCCCACTGAACTGCGTCCTGAAGGTTTGCAGCAGGCTGAGTCTGCACTCCTGGAGCCCAGTAATTTTTCCAAGTGAAAACAACTTGCTTGACTTATAAATCTTGACTTATAAAAATGTTACAACATATTCCTAAAGTGTAGCATAGGGAACTGTGACAATTCCCACAATTATAATACAATGTAACAGGATCTAAAATGGAAATATTTTGGTGCATGTTACATAAATGGCAAGAGAATAGTAGAGGTTCAGCTCTGTACTTACTATTATAAAGTCATCATAAGCAGAAATAATGGCTATATTTCATTATTATCATTTTTAGTCTCACTGTTTGTGATCTTAAGCACAAAGTCAGTTAAGCACATATTAGACAATTTACAATTTCTTATGACTCATAAGAAAGGATTACATCTGAATTATTTACCCAGATGTGTCGAAAAAAAAAAGATTACACTTGTTTACTCATGACTAGTAATCTAATACAAAATAAAGGAAAACTTTTTCTCCTCAAGCATCGGGGTCAACAGAAACGTTTCAGTGCCTACTGGGGTTCACCGTGAATACTAGTGTGTTTACATCAATAAAAACTAGACTAACGTTTCTGAGGACTGTTTCTCGGGAGTAAGTAGACTGATAATCATCACAGCTTTATTTCCAGGGAGACACACTTGGAGGAGATGAGCCTGAGGTGCCTTCTCTCATGAAGGAGGAAGCACGCTTTTGCTTGGATGACTGTGGGGCTGACCTCCACTCCCTGGCTTTGCTCTCACCTAAGGAGTGGTTCGAACTTCCCAGGTGACTCAGTGGTAAAGGATCTGCCTGCCAAGCGAGAGACATGGGTCGGAGCCCTGGGTCAGGAGGATCCCCTGAAGAAGGGAATGGCAATCCACTCCAGTATTCTTGCCTGGGAAATGCCGTGGACAGAGGAGTCTGGCGGGTTCCAGTCCATGGGACCCCAAAGATCTGACGCAACTGAGTGACTAACACTTTCACTGTGAATGAGCAACCGCAAGGCAAAGGGAGGCACTGAATCACATCCACCGACCACCAGCGTTTACAGCCTCAGCCAGACCTGGGCTGTGAGGTCACCCAGCCCCGACACCAAAAGCATGAGATGAAGAAGAGGAGCAACGAGTGCCTGTGTCCTGTGTCGTCTGCCCTCGGGTACGTACGTCTGTCTCCTTTTTACAAGATGACATTGGGAGTTCCTGCTGAAGTTGGGTCCCTAGCGTCCATTAGGTAACTTGGATTCGCCGGCCCCACTCCAGCTCCCGCCCCTGCACGGATGCACTCTCTCTCAGTCAGGCACCAAGTGGAACCTCAGTTCTCCACGCACAGCGGGCATCTCCACCTGCATCACACCTGTGTGGAGTCAGGGGCGTGAAGCCTTTGTGAGTCTAAAACCAACACACCAAGATCCAGGGGCACAGTGTCAAGTATCAGGACTAACAAGTGGGACTTCCCTGGAGGTCCACTGGGTAAGCTTCCACCTATCAGTGCAGGGGACACAGGTTCAATCCCTGGCCTGGGAAGATCCCACATGCTGCGGGGCAGCTAAGCCTGAACGCTGCAACTACTGAAGCCCGTGCACCGAGAGCCCACAACATGCTCCACACAAAAAAGAAGCCACCGCAATGAGAAGCCCTGGCACTCGCAGGAACTAGAGGGGAGCCCCCTGTCGCAGCAACTAGACAAAGCCTGAGTGCAGCAAGAAGACCCAGTACAGCCGAAAATAAAATAAAAATCAAAGCCAAAACATAAGACTCACAAGTGGTCCATGCTGTGTCTCAAATAGCAAACTATAACTGTGCTGAAAAGTATGAATAACACATTTATTGACTGCAGTGACCTACTCTTAGAAGGGAGTTTAAAAATAAACCATTTTAATGATCTTTGCTGACTGTTTATCTGCTTTTTAAAAGCAACTTTCTGTTAAATAAATGTTTTCAATGATCAGTAAAGCAAGCTAGTACAAACTTACATTCTTTACAACAGAAAGAATACACACACAAGAAATATTTGAAAGTGGGAAAGTGCCTTTTTTAGAGTTCTATGGTTATAGAAGGATTTGTATGCTAGAGAAAGTGTGTATCCTCTCCTAAGATGGTTTCACATTCATGGGACAGTCAACATCTCCTTCTCCAGCTGCTATTGGACCCCTGGGCATTTCTAATACTTTTCTTCATTTGACAATATGCTCAGTCGCTCAGTCATATCCGACTTTTTGAGACCACATGGACTGTAGCACACCAGCCTCCTCTGTCCATGGGATTCTCCAGGCAAGGATAGTAGAATGGGTTGCCATGCCCTTCTCCAGGGGATTTTCCCGACTCAGGAATCAAACCCGTGTCTTTCGTGCCCCCTGCACTGACAGGTGGATTCTTTACCAGTGCACCACCTAAGAAGCCCTAATATGATGTTACAAACTTAAAAACAAATCCCCTGTGTGATAGAATTGGAGGCTAAATGTAAATCTACCGGCTGTTCACACTAAGTCAACAAGGCCTCTCTTTACCACCCCCTCCAAAGCCATCCTGTCACTGGGAGCAGGATCCACAGCCACCACAATACATAACCTGTGAGCTGAGTCTCCTCGGTCCTGCTCCCTCTCCCTGGCCCCAGACAGACAGGCTTCCTCGCTGTGCCCCTGCCTTGGGGTCTTTGCAGGTTCTGTTCCCTCGCCTGAGAACAAGCTTCCACAAGTGTCCCCCTCATCTCTGGCACACAACGAGCTCCTGCACCCTCAGGCTGTTGTTCAAATGTTACCTTCTTAGAGAGATAACCCTTAACCATCTTTACAAACACTGTATCAACACCAGAAATTCCCTAAATAGCTTCCCTGCTTGTTTCGTTCACAGTGCTTAATGACATATATCTCTGCAGTTTCCTTTATTTATAGATTTATTAATCCCCCGTCTTCTCTTTCTCCTCACTAGACCTTGAGCTCCATGAGGACAGGTTTTGATTGCTTATCCATTGCTTGCAACCCTAGGGCCTACTCAAATGCCTAATGTGCAGTCAGGTTTTTTGTTTTGTTTGTTTGTTTTCTAATGGGGTATAGATGCTTTACAATGTTGTGTTCATTTCTACCACACAGCAAAGTGAATCAGCTATACAGATACATAAATCCCCTCATTTCTGGACTTCCTTCCCATTTAGATCATCACAGAGCACCGAGTAGGGTTCCCTATGCTGTGCAGTATGTTCCCCTTAGTTATCTATTTTATGCACAGTAATGAGGGCTGAGGGGTAATTTCATATCAAGGGAAATATTTTTTTTTTTTTTACTATTCAATTATGTCTGCCTCTGAAGTCACATCTTAGAATGTGAACCATCACCAGCACATCAACTTAGAGCAACCATGCTCATCCCAACCCTATTCTGCCTGAGGCCTTGCAATGTCTCCCGCATTCTCCCGTGGTCCACACTGAAATGGGGACGCACAAAGCCTTACTAGTAAAATTCCACCACCCAGTTCCGGTGACTCAGCCCTGACATGACATTGAAAGTCAGCATCAGTGCCATGGATGGAACTGTTTCAAAGGCTGAATGTGGTAATCAGAGCCAATATTTAATCAATATACTATTCAAACAAAAAGTGAATACTCTCATCTCCTCACAAATATGTTTTTATTGATTCTTCTCTTTCTTAAATCTTTGTCCTTTTTATTTCACTACTACAACAGTAGGCCATTTATTTGAAAGGCTTTTTTCTTTTTCATATCATTTTAAAATTGTCTTATGAAACTATCATCTTTATTCATGCAAACATAATGCCATAATCAAAGTTTAAACTTGTGTTTAATTTAAAACAGTTTCTGCTCTGTTTTCCAGATGATTGTACAGGAGGCAGTGATCAAGACCGTTCCCAAAAAAAAGAAATGCAAAAAGGCAAAATGGCTGTCTGAGGAGGCCTTACAAATAGCTGAGAAAAAAAGAGAGGCTAAAGGCAAAGGAGAAAAGGAAAGATAAATATATACCCATTTGAATGCAGAGTTCCAAAGACTAGCAAGGAGAGATAAGAAAGCCTCCCTCAGTGATCAATGCAAAGAAATAGAGGAAAACAATAGAATGGGACAGGCTAGAGATCTCGTCAAAAAAATTAGAGATACCAAGGAAACATTTCATGCAAAGATGGGCACAGTAAACAACAGAAATGGTATGGACCTAACAGAAGCAGAAGATATTAAGAAGAGGTGGCAAGAATACACAGAACTATACAAAAAAGATCTTCACGACCAAGATAATCACAATGGTGTGATCACTCACCTAGAGCCAGACATCCTTGAATGCAAGGTCAAGAGGGCTTTAGGAAGCATCACTACGAACAAAGCTAGTGGAGGTGATGGATTTCCAGTTGAGCTATTTCAAATCCTAAAAGATGATGCTGTGGAAGTGCCGCATTCAGTCAGTAAGTCATTTCAGTTGCTCAGTTACGTCCAACTCTTGGCAGTCCCATGGACTGCAGCACACTGGGCTTTCCTGTCCATCACCAACTGCTGGAGGTTACTCAAACTCATGTCCATTGAGTCAGTGATGCCATCCAATCATCTCATCCTCTGTTGTCCCCTTCTCCTCCCACCTTCAATCTTTCCCAGCATCAGGGTCTTTTCAAATGAGTCAGTTCTTTGCATCAGGTGGCCAAAGTAATGGAGTTTCAGCTTAAGCATCAGTCCTTCCTGAATATTCAGGACTGATTTCCTTTAGGATGGACTGGTTTGATCTCCTTGCAGTCCAAGGGACCCTCAAGAGTCTTCTCCAACACCACAGTTCAATATACCACCAAATTTGGAAAACTCAGCAGTGGCCACAGGACTTGAAAAGGTCAGTTTAATTCCAATCCCAAAGAAAGGTAATGCCAAAGAATGCTCAAACTACCACACAATTGCACTCATCTCATATGCTAGCAAAGTACTGCTCTAAATTTTCCAAGCCAGGCTTCAACAGTACATGAACCGTGAACTTCCAGATGTTCAAGTTAGATTTAGAAAAGGCAGAGGAACCAGAGATCAAATTGCCAACATCTGCTGGATCATCCAAAAAAGCAAGAGAGTCCCAGAAAAACATCTACTTCTGCTTTATTGACTATACCAAAGCCTTTGACTATGTGGATCACAACTAACTGTGGAAAATCTTTCAAGAGATGGGAATACCAGACCACCTGACCTGCCTCCTGAGAAATCTGTATGCAGGTCAAGAAGCAACAGTTAGAACTGGGCATGGAACAACAGACTGGTTCCAAATTGGGAAAGGAGTACGTCAAGGCTGTATATTGTTACCCTGCTTATTTAACTTATTGTGCAGAGTGAATCATGAGAAACGCTGGATTGGATGAGTCACAAGCTGGAATCAAGATTGCCAGGAGAAATAGCAATAACATCAGATATGCAGATGACACCACCCTTATGGCATAAAGTGAAGAAAAACTAAAGAGCCTCTTGATGAAAGTGAAAGAGGAGAGTGAAAAAGTTAGCTTGAAACTCAACATTCAAAAAACTAAGATCATAGCATCTAGTTCCATCACTTCATGGCAAATATATGGGGAAACAGTAGAAACAGTGGCAGACTTTATTTTGAGGGGCTCCAAAATCACTGCAGGTGGTGATTGCAGCCATGATATTAAAAGATGTTTGATTCTTGGAAGAAAAGCCATGACCAACCTAGACAGCATATTTAAAAGCAAAGACATTACTCTGTCAACAAAGGTCCTTTTAGTCAAAGCTATGGATTTTCCAATAGTCATGTAAGGATATGAGAGTTGGACTATAAAAGAAGCTGAGAGCTGAAAACTTGATGCTTTTGAACTGTGATGTTGAAGAAGACTCTTGAGGGTCCCTTGGACTGCAAGGAGATCCATCCAGTCCATCCTAAAGGAGATCAGACCTGAATATACATTGGAAGGACTGATGCTGAAGCTGAAACTCCAATACTTTGGCCACCTAATGCAGAGAACTGACTTATTTGAAAAGACCCTGATGCTGGGAAAGATTGAAGGCACAAGGAGAAGGGGACGACAAAGGATGAGCTGGTTGGATGGCATCACCGACTCAATGGGCATGAGTTTGATTAATCTCCAGGAGTTGGTGATGGACAGTGAAGCCTGGCGTGCTGCAGTCCATTGGATTGCAAAGAGTCGAATATGGCTGAGTGATTGAACTGAACTGAACTGACAGAAGAGTGTTTTAAAAAGATTCTGGGGGCTTCTTTGGTGGCTCAGTGGTAAAGAATCCACCTGCCAATGCAGGAGACATGGGTTCCATCCCTGGTCCAGGCAGACCCCACACGCTGCAGAGGAATTACGCCTGTGCCATAACTATTGAGCCTGTGCTCTAGAGCCTGGGAGCAACAAGAGAAACCACCACACACCACACCTAGAAAAAAGCCCACACATCAGTGAAGACCCAGCACAGCCATAAGCAAATAAATAAAAAAATTTTTAAAGATTCTGTGCTGTACAGTAGGTTCTCATTAATTATCTATTTTATTCATAGTATCAATAATGTATATATGTCAATCCCAGTCCCCCAAATCATCTCACTCCTCTGTCCCCCTTGGTGACCTAAATGAGAAGGAAATCCAAAAGAAGAGGGGATATAGTTATACATACAACAGATTCACTTTGCTGTACAGTAGAAACAAACAGAACACTGTAAGGCAATTATACACCAATAAGTTTTATTTTTTTAAAGGAAAAAAAGAGATTTGGGTCTCATGCACCATTTAAACCCTACCTTAAAAACAGATCTCTCTAAAAAGAATGAGTCAGGTGAAAGCAGAAGTGGCCTTGAACCTGCTAAATTACTTTAGCTGGCTTGTACAGTCACCCGAGAGCACACTTGTGAGTTTCTATATCACACAAAAACAGCGTGTCAAGGATTCAGGGTGGTTCAGTATCTCAGGCAATGATTTGCTATGTAAACAAACATCTGATGAGGAGACTTCCGTGTGGTTCCCAGGAACAGACTACTTATTCTTCAGAGTCTGTCATTTAGGAATCACCCTGTTGGGAAGACCTCGGTCAAGACAATGCCTGAAATGTCTTTCTATGTGGCCCTGAATATCTCGTCTCCAAGACAACCAGTCACTCACACACACGTGTCTGTCACGGAGTCATCACATCCTGCTGACACAGTCACAAGTCTCAAGCTTCCCTGAATTACTTGCACAGATGTCCCCCCCAGCTTGTACTTACAATGTGTGGTCTCTGAGTATAGAGAGGATGAAGTCAGACTAACAAAACTGCATGTTCAAAGCTTTAAAAGTTATTATCATATAAATGTCACTGGTGACATCTTGCTCCATTACACTGGATAAGAAGCAAAAGTGTGTCAGTCGCTTCAGTTATGTCTGACTCTTTGCAACCACATGGATCCTCTGTCCATGGAATCCTCCGGGCAAGAATACTGGAGTGGGTAGCCATTCCATTTTCCAAGGGATCTTCTCAACTCAAGGACTAATGATCAGTAAATCAAGTCAAAACCTAATGTGCACTTTTTATTGGCACTAAGGAATGTTGCTTTTGCTTATAAGGTCCAAGGACTTCTTCATAACACTTTTATGTCTCAGTGTCATTTTTCCCCAATGCTCCAGGAATTACTGGAGTAGGAGCATTACCTCCTACTCAGGTTTCCTCACTGCCTAGCTGCCCCGGAGCCAGGAATTACCCACCTCTGTTCCGGTTCTGAATCCCACATGGGGTAACGAAACATCTGGAGTGGAGACACACAAGTGGAAATTACCACAGGATCCAGTCCTGGGCTAGGAAAGCCTTAACTGTAATTTATGAGTTGCCTGAGGCTCATGGGCGACAACCTGTGTTAAAAACTCCAGAAGGACCTAATGATGGAGGGACACCCACAAGATTGTGGGCTTTTCCCTGAGGAGTTCAACCTGGTCCTCACATTAAATACCAGTGAGAAAAGCCTTTATGCTCTAACAGAGACAGCACTCTGTTCTTCTTAACGAGGCTGCACTTGGGGAATCCTAAGAATGAGAGCCTAACCCACCTGGGGTCATCAGGGCCTAACTGAAGGAGCAGAAAGAAAGAAACAAATGAAATGTATGAACCCATTTGTTGTTGTTCAGTCATGAAGTCATGTCTGACTCTTTGGAATCCCATGGACTATAGCACACCAGGCTTCCCTGTCTTTCACTGTCTCCTGGAGTATGGTCAAACTCATGTTCACTGAGTCAGTGATGCCATCCAACCATCTCATCCTCTGTCGTCCCCTTCTCCTCCTGCCTTCAATCTTTCCCAGCATCAGGGTCCTTTCCAATGAGTCAGTTCTTTGCATCAGATAGCCAAAGTATTGGAGCTTCAGAGTCAGCCCTTCCAATGAATACTCAGGGTTGATTTCCTTTAGGATTGACTGGTTTGGTCTGTTTGCTGTCTGAGGGACTCTCAAGAGTCTTCTCCAGCACCACATTCGAAAGCATCAATTCTTCGGTACTCAGCATTCTTTATGGTCCAACTCTCACATCTATACATGACTACTGGAAAAACCATAGCTTTGACTAGATGCATCCCTGTTGGCAAAGTGATGTCTCTACTTTTTAATATGCTGTCTAGGTTGGTCATAGTTTTTCTTCCAAGGAGCAAGTGTCTTTTAATTTCATGGTCCAGTCATCATCTGCAGTGATTTTGAAGCCCAAGAAAATAAAGTCTGTTGCTATTTCCATTGTTTCCCCATCTATTGCCATGAAGTGATGGGACCAGATGCCATGATCTTCTTTTTATGAATGTTGAGTTTTAAGCCAGCTTTTTCACTCTTATCTTTCACTCTCATCAAGAGGCCCTTTAGTCTCCCTTTGCTTTCTGCCATAGGGTGGTGTCATCTGCATATCTGAGGTTGTTGATATTTCTCCTGGTAATCTTGATTCCAGCTTGTGACTCACTGAGCCCAGTGTTTCTTATGATGTTCTCTGCATAGCAATTAAAGAAACAAGGTGATAGTATACGGCCTTAACGCACTTCTTTCCCAATTTTGAGCCAGTTCATTGTTCCATGCATGGTTCTAGCTGTTGCTTCTTGACCTGCATTCAAGTCTCTCAGGAGGCAAGTAAGATGGTCTGTTGTTCCTATCTCTTTAAGAATTTTCCACAGTTTGTTGTTATCCACACAAACAAAGCCTTTAGCATAGTTAATGAAACAGAAGTAGATGTTTTTCTGGAATTCTCTTTCTTTTTCTATGATCCAATGGATGTTGACAATTTGACCTCTGGTTCCTCTGCCTTTCTAAATCCAGCTTGTACATCTGGAAGTTCTTGGTTCACGTACTGCTGAAGCCCATCTTGATGGATTTTGAGGATTACCTTGCTAGCATGTGAAATAAGCACAGTTGTGTGGTAGTTTGAACATTTTCTTGCATTGCCCTTCTTTTGGATAAGAAAGAAAACTGATCTTTTCCAGTCTGATGGCCACTGCTGAGTTTTTCAAATTTGCTGGCACACTGAGTGCAGCACTTTAATGGCATCATCGTTTTGACAGTTATGAAACAATACTGGCTGGAATTTTATGCTCAATCTCCATAAGACCAAAGATAGACAAGAAATCCTGAGAGACACCAGAGCGGGGGAAAACAAAAACAAAGCACCTTGTCTGGTGTTGAAATACCTTTCTAGGTCCAAGATGGAGCTTTTAGAGAAGGAAAATAATAAATTATTTAGACAGAAGGGGAAAATAGTTGTTTAGAGAGAAGGTCAGAAATTTAGGCCTATATAAAGGAAGAAAGAGCACTGAAGAAAGAATAAGTGAAGTCAAAATAAACTTTTATTTTTCTTAGTTCTCATGCATCTATCAGATAACATTTTGTTAAAGAATACTACCAACAATATATTCAGTTATGTAATCATATATAATATACTTATATATGCTTGTGTATGCTTGTATATGGGCTTCGCAGGTTGCTCAGCAGTAAAGAATCTGCCTGCCAATGCAGGAGATGCAGGTTTGATCTCTGGGTTAGGAAAATCTCCTGGTAA
Source organism: Bison bison bison (assembly GCF_000754665.1). NCBI lineage: Eukaryota > Metazoa > Chordata > Mammalia > Artiodactyla > Bovidae > Bison > Bison bison. The sequence goes on from NW_011494606.1 coordinate 7,710,161, forward strand.
AGGAAATGGCAACCTGCTCCAGTATTCTTGCCCGGTAAATCCCACAGTCCACGGGGTCACAAATAGTCAGACATGACTTAGTGTCTAAACAATAACAACATGCTTGTATATACATTTAAAAAATGACAGCAAAGATTCAAGGGATTGAAGGAAGGGACTAGGATTATTTTGTTGCTGCTGCAAAGCTGCTAAGTCACTTCAGTCGTGTCCAACTCTGTTCGACCCCATAGACAGCAGCCCACCAGGCTCCCCCATCCCTGGGATCCTCCAGGCAAGAACACTGGAGTGGGTTGCCATTTCCTTCTCCAATGCGTGAAAGTGAAAAGTGAAAGTGAAGTCACTCAGTCGTGTCCGACTCTTAGCAACCCCATGGACTGCAGCCTACCAGGCTCGTCCATCCATGGGATTTTCCAGGCAAGAGTACTGGAGTGGGG
>NW_011494606.1:7710694-7720419 GCF_000754665.1 Bison bison bison
TGCGTGAAAGTGAAAAGTGAAAGTGAAGTCACTCAGTCGTGTCCGACTCTTAGCAACCCCATGGACTGCAGCCTACCAGGCTCGTCCATCCATGGGATTTTCCAGGCAAGAGTACTGGAGTGGGGTGCCATTGCCTTCTTACTTTAAGGTATTTATACTACCTTTGAATTATGACATTATTTGAAAGTGGCCTACTATTAGCTGTAAATGTATGATGCAAACTCTAGGGCTACCACTAAAACAAGTAAAAAAAGAATATTTAAGTGATATGCTAATAAAAGGGAAAAAATGACATCATACAAAATGCTCAGGTAAAGTCACAAAAAGCAGGAAAAGTGTTGAAAAAAATTAGATGGTAAAGGGCAACAAATAAACTATAGTAACAAACATGGCAGATACGAATCCAGCTACCTCAGCAACCACTTTGAACGTCAGTGATCTAAATGACCAATAATTGTTTGTAAGCTGGGTCAAAACAGCAGACTCAATCACACATTGTCTATAGGAAACTCACACTGAGTGTAAAGACAAACAGATGAAGGAAAATCCACATATGAACAGCAGTCCAGAGAAAACAGGAGTAACCTATTAATTTCACAGAACAAGCTTCAAAGCAGGGAAAGGTATCAGGGATAAAGAGGGTATTAAATAATGATAAAGGAATCAATTATCAAGAAGACATAACAATCCTTCATGTGAATGAACCTAACAATGGGCAAACTGTGTGAAGGAGAAACTAATAGAATTGCAAAAGACGTAGGTAAATCCATTATCCGAGCTGGAGATTTCAACACAAGTCTATTAGAAATGGACAGATCATCAGGAAGAAAATCAGGAAGGAAACTCAACAATAACATCTAGGAACTTCCCTCGTGGTCCAGTGGTTAAGAATCCACCTTGCAATGCAAGGGACACACATTCAAACCCTGGTTCAGGATCTAAGATCCCACATGCCATGGCGCAACTAAGGCCGCGTGCCACAACTCCTGAAGCCACGTGCTTTAGAGCCCGCACCCCCAACTCCTGAGCTTGCACGTCACAACTAGAGAGCCTGTGAGCTGCAGCAAAGGATTCCACGTGATGCAGTGAAGATCCCGCATGCTGCAACTAAGACCCGACACAGCCAAATAAATGAATGTTAAACACATAACATTCGTCAACTGGATACAATTCACATCTACGAATTATGGCAACAACAGAACACACGTTATTCTCATGCTCACCTGGAAGATTCACAAAGATACACCATGCCACATTCTGGGCCACAGACACACTTTAACAAGTTTAAAACAACAGAAACAATATAATGAACCTCCCTGTTGGTACAGTGGAGAAGAGCCCATGTGCCATTGCAGGGGCACAGGTTTGATGTCCGGTCCAGGAAGATTCCACAGGCCACAGAGCGACTAAGCCCATGCACCACAACCACTGAGCCTGTGCTCTAGACGCCGTGCTCCACAAGGGAAGCCACCTCAGAGAGAAGCCGTGCACCACAGATGGAGAGGAACCCCCGTCTGTCGGAACTAGAGAAAAGCTCACACAGCAAGGAAGGCCCAGCAGAGCCAGAAGCAAATTCTAAAAAACGAAAGGAAACTACAGACCAATATCTCTCATGAATATAAACGTGAACTATCGCTACGTGAAAATATTAGCAAATAGAACCCTGCTGCTAAGTCGCTTCAGTCGTGTCCGACTCTGTGCAACCCCGTAGACGGCAGCCCACCAGGCTCCCCCGTCCCTTGGATTCTCCAGGCAAGAACACTGGAGTGGGTTGCCATTTCCTTCTCCAATGCATGAAAGTGAAAAGTCAAAGTGAAGTCACTAAGTCGTGTCCAACTCTTAGTGACCCCACGGACTGCAGCCTACCAGGCTCCTCCGTCCATGGGATTTTCCAGGCAAGAGTACTGGCGTGGGTGCCATTGCCTTCTCTGAAATAGAACCCAACAATGTATAAAAATAGTTATACACCACAATCAAGGGTGGTTTACCCCAAGTATGCAAAGTTGGTACAACATTTCTATTAATTTTAATTTTACAAAGAATAGTAATCCTGGTTGATCACATCTGGCTTTTAAATTTATCTTGTTAAGTAAAAAGGTGAAAAAGTAATAACTCAAAAGTATGGCCCAGGGATGTTCAGTTCGGCTCCTGCTACGTTTGTGTCTCCCCCAGATTCATGCATTAGACCTTGATGCCCATGTGATGGTACTGGGAGGTGGCCCAGGAGAGACACTTCATCGTGAGAGTGGAGCCCTCAGGAATGGGGTTAGTGCTGTTACAGAAGGACCATGGAGCCCCTGCCCCTTTCTCCCTGTGAGGTCCACCTGGACCCGACCCTGACCCTGACCCCAACCACACTTGGCCTTCAGCCTCCAGAATGGTCTATTGTTTATAAGCCTCCATGGCTGTGGTCTTTTGTTACAGCAGCCCAAAGGGACCAGGGCCCTCCCCTCACTCTACTTCTGTGAAAAAGGTTGTGTGTGTGTGTGTGTTGTGTGCATATGTTGTGTGTTGTGTATGTGTGTGTGTGGTGTGTTGTGCAGAATAAGGCCACTGACTCTCACATTTTACATGGATGAGCCCTAAGAGGTGATCAGACAAGCACGGTTTCCTCCTTCCAAGCTCTTTGCTCCAGATCATCTCTCATTGTCATGAGGGTGACACTCTCTCATCCATTCAACAATTTAATCATTTGTTGCATGCTGGAAGACGTGGTGGGGACTGAAGTCTGACACTCCAAGTTGGGTGGCCCCTGGCTGTGGCTGTGGTCCTCCTGCTGGGGTTCTGGGCTCTGGGGACCGTCTGATGTAGGCACGTTCTCCATGTTGTCATGTCTACCACCAGAGACCATCATAAAGGAGCTGGTGATGAAATTTGCTTTGTCCTTTCATGATCTCTCTTTTCCTTCAGGATCTCGGGCAAATGTTCAGGTGTCCTAGGTTTGAGAAGCAGATTAAATCACACTCATTCATGCTCAGGAACTTCCATGTAAAAGCCAGTCTGATGGATCTGAGGGATTATTTTCTTTCTGCATGAAATTCTGTGGGCATGCACTCTAGTTCTCTAGATGAAACTTGCTTACCTACGCTCCTTGATTGTAGCATGATGACTAACTTACTCAGAGACGTGAGATTTAAGCAAAGTAACAGCATTGAACTTGGGTTTACAGGAAGTTCTAAAGCTCCATGTGCCCAAAGGAACAGAGTTACAGCATCCTGCTCATTGCCCTGAGGACTAAGAGCCTTCCAGTCTTTCGGATGTAGAATAACCAACGTCCTTTTCATGCAATCACGAACTATAGCAGACAAAAGATGTGCTGCTTCTTTCTCACATCCTCAAATTATTGCAATTATCTGATAAAGGAAGACACTAATTTAAAATACCATACCATGCCTGGATCTAGTCAGCAATTTTCCAATTAAAAATCCCATGGCAACTAGCTAATTTGCTGTTTCATTGGCTGGACAAATGTTTTAATCTATTGTTCTGCGCCCTATCTTAGATTTACAGTGATACATATTAGCAAACAAATGTTAGTTATCTGCATGTCTGTATAACTGCTGCTATATATGTAAATCCCACCTACATGACATTTTACAAATGTATGAAATAGCCTCCCTCAGCATTAACACTGTTGGAGAAATCTAATTCCAAGATTATCATCATTGAAATGCCATTAAATATTTAATACTCTCTCCCTGAGATTGACCAAAGAGTTCAACAACATTTGCATCAGAACTTCTTCAGTTCCTTCTTTTTCATAATTTTATATTTAATATCATCTTTCCATTTTATCTAAAATAAATATGTTGCTAGAAATTCTCATTTGGTGAGAATTAAGAACCTTTCAAAACATCATGCTACTTTCTGCCTCTCTGCTATTCACCACTTTTACGAATGAAAGATACAAATAGGTACAAAGATACATCAAGATCCCTGACTTGTGTCCTGTCTACAAGAATGGTTGGACAATGGCCACTCTGACTGGTGTGAGGTGGTATTTCATTGTGATTTTGATTTGCATTTCTAGTAATTAGTGATGCTGAGCATCTTATTATGTGCCTATTGTCCATCTATTAATTTGGGGCAAGCATAACTGTAGTTTTGAACTGTGAGTTTTAAATCATTATAACTAGGCTCAAACGTATCTTTATTAATCAAAATAGGAACCATTAGAATCAACACATTTTTGCCAATGAGAAATAAGTTTGTTTATTCCTGTAGCAAAAAAAAAAAAAAAATCCATGCTTTGGGATATGATGAACTCTTGGACAGCTTTTTTTGCATCCCGCTGGTTGTGGAAGTGTTTTCCCTGTAAAAAGTTATCAAGATGCTCGAACAAGTGGTAGTCGGTTGGCGAGAGGTCAGGTGAATATGGCAGATGAGGCAAAACATCATAGCAGTTTGTTCAACTTTTGAAAAGTTAGTTGTATGATGTGCAGTGGGGCATTGTCATGGAGAAGACTTGGACCCTTTCTGTGGACCAATGCTGGCTGCAAGCTTTGGAGCTATCGGTGCATCTCATTGATTTGCTGAGCATACTCCTCAGATATAATAGTTTTGCTGGGATTCAAAAAGCTGTAGCGGATCAGTTTGGGCAGCAGACCACCAAACATTTACCATGACAATTTTTTCTTATAAGGGGTGGCTTTGGAAAGTGTTTTGGAGCTCCTACTCAGTCCATCCACTGAGCTGGTCTTCAACAGTGGTCTTCAACAGTTCATATTTTCAAAAATGGTACATATTAAATAATTTCATTGAGATTTTTGATATTATAAGTCCATCTGGACAAGGTGTATGCTATATCACACACACACTCTCACCAACTGACTACCACTTGTTCAAGCATCTTGATGACTTTTTGCAGGGAAAATGCTTCTACAACCAGCAGGATGCAGAAGAGTCTGTCCAAGAGTTCGTCATATCCTGAATATGTGTTACTGTTGCATTACCTGAAGAGAGAAGTTACATTTTTAAAGGCTCTCATTTGAGATTCAGTAGAGAAGAAAGGCTAAACCCTTTTGTTAAGTAACGATTATAGAATAAATAGAATACAATAACATTTACAGGGCCTTGGCTTTCATCAGGGAGAAAGAAAAGCAGTAAACAAAGCAAGCAAAGCCTCCTCTCCTTTACCTCAGATCCCCAGACACAGCGGGAATGAGAACAGCTGTCCTGCTGGGGCTGTTGTGTAGGGAGCAAAGCCTTCCTCCTCGGGTCAGAGGGACACGGTGTCTCAGAGGTGGCTGAGGCTGTACAAAATGAGAGCTGAAGCATTTCAGCCTCAGAACCAGAAAAGACAGATGTACTGGCCAATCACAGTCCATAAAAGGACTACGAAATGGATTTCACTGTTTGTGTTCGTTCCAACTTGGCCAATTCTTTCTGTATTTTCTTAGAGTTTCCATAGAGACAGTCTCACAAAATGATCCTCTTCTAAGCCACAGAGAAAACACACAGACAAGAGCACAAGGAAACAAAGAGAAGACAGAATTTAATTTGAACTTATAATGATGGGAAATGGAAGAGAAATCCTTTTCTTTTGCTGGTGTGATTACTTGCAAAGGCAGTAATTTTGCTAAACAGACTTTTCTGATAGCACTCAGGAATGGCCTTGCACTTACTGTTCTACTGCAAGCCTCGAATAGTGGAATTCTGTAGAATGAAAATTCTGGGGAGAGCTATCTAAATGCTGTTTTACAGGGACGCATTGATTTTTTTCCCCCCAAGTAATCTCTTTTAAAAGTTATCAAAGTTTTACATATATGGGAGAAAATTCATTACTTACTGCAAAGCAAACAAAGTTTTAATCATTTTCTGTGATTCCACTACCCAGAGAAAACTGCCACTAATGACATTTCTGATTAGTGTGTGTGTGGATAGACACACAGTTCCTTGTTCTCTCTCCACAGCACTCCACTACATCAGCTTCCCGCTTAGAGGCATGTGCATTGCTGTGTTTTTAGGAAATGATTTTAAACTATTATGCAAGCAAAGCTTTAAATATAAACCTGAAATGAAACACTCATTACTTCCTTCTGAAGAATTCCAACTACTGGACTTGTTTGCATGTATGGCTTCCATAAAATTCTCTTGTGCATAAATTACATCATGAGTTTCCTTGGTGTCCAGTGGTGAAGAGTCTGCCTGCCAATGCAGGGCACATGGGTTTGATCCCTGCTCCAGGAAGATCCTACATGTCGTGGAGTAATTAACCGTGTGCCCCACAACTACTGAGCCTGCGCCCTAGAACCTGTGCTCTGCAACAAGAGAAGCCACTGCAATGAGAAGTCCACACGCCAGAGCTAGAGAGTGGTCTCCACTTGCCACAGCTAGAGAAGAGCCTGAGCAGCAATGAAGACCCAGCACAGCCAAACATAAATAAACAAATTCATTACTTAAAAGTGAACTACTTCATTTGAATTTTAAAACTATCCTGTGACCTGGATAAGCCCACTCTGACCATGGTTAAAAGTTCATCGTACGGATGAGTAAATTGAAGCTGTTTAATGGAAACGCAGAGTCGGACATGACTGAGAGTCTGAACCAAACTGAATTGAATGGAAAGCCACACTTGAACTGAGCTGTATTTCCATAGATTCTGCGTGATTTTACAATAGCAAATGGCAGAGACACATGGTATATCGAAGTGTTGTCGAGTGTAGCAGTTGTAAGAAATTGACAAAATGAAAGTAAAAGTCTCTCAGTCGTGTCCGATTCTTTGCAACCCCATGGACTATACAGTCCACAGAATTCTCCAGGCCAGAATACTGGAGTGGGTAGCTGTTCCCTTCTCCAGGGGATCTTCCTAACCCAGGGATTGAACCCAGGTCTCCTGCACTGCAGGCAGATTCTTTAACAGCTGAGCCACCAGAGAAACCCAATAAATTGACAAACTCCATGTAAATGACCGTGTGGTGACGTGCCGAGAGTGGCGTGGCTGGGTTTAATACAGATGCTCTGTGTCCGCTGCCGGCTTGGTTCCTGGAGAGGCTCCTGGAACTGGGATTTTTTTTTTTTTTTTTTTAACAAAAGCCACCATACAGAGTTGCTTTAAATTATCACAAATTTGCCTTCCTTGCTGTCCCGTTTTCCAGTTAATTCTGCTGAATACATGCCCTTCCCCTCTAGACCAGCTGCTGGGCAAGAAGTAGACAGCAGCAGGAGCTAATGGTGTTCCAGCTAATAAAACCCTGTACAAACCCCCATGTCCTTTTCTTGTAAAATGTTGACTCAAGGTACTGATGAACCTATTTGCAGGGCAGCACTGGAAACAGAGACTTAGGGAACAGACTTGGGGACACAGTCTGGGAAGGAGGAGGCGGCACAAACAGAGAGAGTAGCATTGATGTATACTCACCACCATGTGGGAAGCTGCTGTCCTGCACAGGGAGCTCAGCTCTGTGCTCTGTGATGACCTAGAGGGGTGGGATGGGGAGGAGGGAGGCTCAGGTGGGAGAAGATATATGTACACCTCAGCTGGTTCACTTCATTGTACAGCAGAAACCAGCACAACATTGTAAAGCAACTATACCCCAATAAAAGAGATAATGGATGTAAAAAAAATATATATATATCCCTCTGGATCTGCCATGTACCTCAAACAAAATAACCAATAAAGTACATTTTAATGATCTTCAAAAGAAAAAATGTTAAATATTTCAATTCTAATTTTAACCCAACCCAAACTACTATACTGAATAACAATATATCACCTAAATGATAAAACTTATACTTACAAAATCCTGCTCAACTTGGTGATGTAGCTTAACAATTAAAGTGAAGCCCTATGAACACCTGGATGGATTTAATAACCCTATAAACACACAAGTTCCAGTCTACTAATGTCTAATATTGATACAGTTACACATGTAATTATCTGCATCTGGTGAGGTCTCTAAACACAGAAGATTAAAAGGAGCAGACACCAGGCACACAAAGACGATGGCTGAGTAACCCTGCCCCATGGGAAACGGCAGGGATGAAAGGTAAGCCATAGAGGAGGCTCAGCAGGTAGAGAACCCCCTGCAAGGCAGGAGACACAGAAGACGCAGGGCCCATCCCTGGGTTGGGAAGATCCCCTGGAGGAGGAAATGGGAGCCTACTCTAGTGTTCTGGCCTGGATAATCCCATGGACAGAGGAGCCTGGCGGGCCACAGTCCACGGGGTTACAAAGAGTCGGACACGACTGAGACCAAGCACACATGAGAGGAAGTCTGAGTGAGTTATGTTAACTAATTAGGGTTGGCACATGTCAGCTACTTTGGCCCTAAGATTAACTCATATCAGTAGAAATCCAGTGTAAAGCATGTTAAGGATTACCTCAAAATAAAGTTAAGTCCTAGTGAAGCTGTAAAAATCCATAGCTAAAAGAAAATAAACCACGAAATAAAATTAACACTGTGTATGTTACCTATGAAAGTTAAGAGAATCTTGAGTTCTCAACACAAAGAAAAAATATTTTTTATATTTATTTAATGTTGTTTTTACATAAGACTGGATGTTCAATAATTTTTTTGTGATAATCACTTCATCATGTATATAAGTCAACTTATTACAGTGTATATTTTAAAATTATACAGTCTCTATATGTCAATTACGTATCAGTAAAAGTGGAAGACAAGTTTTCAAATTAAAAAATAAAATAATAAAAAAATATAAATAAGCCATGAAGCTGACTTTAACACTTCTGATGACACCACAATGAAGACCCACACTGGGATTAGATATCCCTCTATGCTCAGCCCTACATCCACATAATTATAACAACAAAATTATTCACCAGAATAGGACGAGCATCAGCCTAAAAGTCAGAGCACTTGGCAGTGATTCATGTTCCTCTAGAGAAGCCTGTTTGATCATTGACAGGCTCTGGTAAACCCCATCCTCAGGGAACCCGGGGGAGGAACAGCAGAAAGCATAATTACCATAACTGTCAGATGTTTGGTCAAGGCATAGCCCATGGGAAGGGAAGACGTAGGCTACATTTTGTACCTCAGGAACATAACTTATACAGAAGTGTTTAGAAAATAAAAAACCAAAGGAGAATTTAGTGGTAAATAAGGAATATCAATAACCTCAGATATGCAGATGACACCACCCTTATGGCAGAAAGTGAAGAGGAACTAAAAAGCCTCTTGACGAAAGTGAAAGAGGATAGTGAAAAAGTTGGCTTAAAGCTCAACATTCAGAAAACGAAGATCATGGCATCTGGTCCCATCACTTCATGGGAAATAGATGGGGAAACAGTGGAAACAGTGTCAGACTTTATTTTTCTGGGCTCCAAAATCACTACAGATGGTGACTGCAGCCATGAAATTAAAAGACGCTTACTCCTTGGAAGAAAAGTTATGACCAACCTAGATAGCATATTCAAAAGCAGAGACATTACTTTGCCAACAAAGGTCCGTCTAGTCAAGGCTATGGTTTTTCCAGTGGTCACGTATGGACGTGAGAGTTGGACTGTGAAGAAAGCTGAACGCCAAAGAATTGATGCTCTTGAACTGTGGTGTTGGAGAAGACTCTTAAGAGTCCCTTGGACTGCAAGGAGATCCAAACAGTCCATCCTAAAGGAAATCAATCCTGGGTGTTCATTGGAAGGATTGATGCCAAAGCTGAAATTCTTTGGCCATCTCATGCGAAGAGTTCACTCATTGGAAAAGACTCTGATGCTGGGAATGATTGGGGGCAGGAGGAGAAGGGGACGACAGAGGATGAGATGGCTG
>NW_011494606.1:7720519-7724657 GCF_000754665.1 Bison bison bison
GGAGTTGGTGATAGACAGGGAGGCCTGGCGTGCTGCAATTCATGGGGTCGCAAAGAGTTGGACACGACTGAGCGACTGATCTGAACTGAACTGAACTGAAGGAATAGAGGCTTGACTGAGCCATGAAGCACATAGTCACCCCTCCTATATCAGTAACTTCACAACCCATTAATAAGCTCCCAACATACAAGAGGAGATAAGTCCTGACAAGATGAGCATCCTGGAAAGTGTGTTTGGATGGATCGAAGTGAAGCCTAGAGGAGATTTTAAACCTCAGAACACTGAGCTAAAACCAGACCAAACTTCCCACCAGACTCAACTCTCATAAGTAAATAAAAGACTCACTTAGCATCTATTTGTAGAAGATGGAAATTTAAAGCTGATGCTACAGATGAAGTACCATAAATGATGCCTGAACTAAACTGAATTTATTAGTGAATAGAACCAATACTGTTCATACTAGTAACAGGAAATGTTTCTCCTTGTGTAAAGCTTATATCAGAATGCATAAACCCACTGATAGTTAACAGTAAAATAAACCTAAGTGAAGTGAAGTGAAGTCGCTCAGTCGTATCCGACTCTTTGTGACCCCATGGACTCTAGCCTACCAGGCTCCTCCATCCATGGGATTCTCCAGGCAAGAATACTGGAGTGAGTTGCCATTTCCTTCTCCAGGAGATCTTCCAGACCCAGGGATCGAACCCAGGTCTCCTGCATTGCGGGCAGATGCTTTACCCTCTGAGCCACCAGGGAAGCCCCAAATAAACCTAAACCAATACCTAATTATTTAATAAAACAATTGTGAATCAGCATGTTACTGAAAGAGTACTTGGAGTCTGGCTGCTCTCTGCTCAAAAGCCAATAAACAGGCCAGGCTGGTGGAAAGGAACGTGTGCTTTATTTTAGATGCTGGCAATTGAGGAGAGATGGTTTATGGACGTCTGTCCAATGGCCATTCCCACCACCGCCAAGCAGGGGATGAGAGCTTTTATAGACGGCTGGGGGAGTGGGGAGGAGGGGAGAGTGAGTGGGAACAGGGAGAGGGGCTACATGCAGAAACAGCACAGTCAGCTCTGACAGTCATCTTGAAATTGGTCATCTGACCAGCATCATCTTGTTTTAAGGTCAGTTAACTTTCAGTTCCAGGGTCAGTTTGTTCCCATTTCTTTGTGGCCAGTTCTCTGAATTGTGGCAGCTCATGTTCTGGGTACAGTCTGGTCATCATGTAGTCAGCTTCTACACCTGGGGTTTCAGTACCTATAAGACAGCTCACAGGATGTGGCTCAGAATATTATCTACAGACCTTGAGAAAGAACTAAAGGCCCTCGACGATGCTTACTGACAGCATTATTATTGTTTAGTCTCCTTTGACTGTTTTCCTTTCTTTCAGCATTTCTCATTTCTCTGATTAAACTTCCTTTTTGACTGAAACTTTCCACAAGCAAAAGGCAGATGGAGGATGTGGGGGTGGGGGGCAAGGATGACAGGGTCCTGCTCTGTTTCAAGCACAGACATACATTCAAGGAAAGATTAAAACAAGTGCATGAACTCAGCAATCACAAATCCTGCCTGTTTTTTCAAGAACACTGCCTCTTGTAGTTCTGGTATTAGAGGCACGGCCTCTCTGGTGACATCCCTCTAACTGTCACAGGATCCTGTCTGCAGATGCGTAGCATGGACACGTATTATCTGAATAAGGACTTGCAAGAATGGCTATATATGGGTTTTACCAAGTATTTTATTTTTAATTAAAAATTTTTGTTTTTTATATTTGTAATTTATTGATCATAATATTTGGCTGAGGCCGGTCCGGAACAAGGGATCTTTTAGCTGTGGCATGTGAGATCTAGTTCTCTGACCAGGGAATGGACGTGGGTCCCCTACATTGTAAGCACAGACTGTTAGCCACTGGACCTCGAGGGAAGTCCCTACCCTGTCCTTTAATTGCTGAAACTGACCTTCCTGGGAAGAGGTGGGAATAAAACAAGAGAAGATCCTACAAAGTTTTGATTAATCCATTAATCCAAATAATAATCAAATTTTAAGGGAAACCATAGCATGTCCTCTGCCTGCCTCCTGTCTGTAGAAAACCTTTAGACTCCCAGGCTTCTCTGCGTTCCAAAGAGTACATTTAACCAGAGAAGTGAGAATATGCAGAAAGAAAGGAAAACTGTCAAAGAAGAGAAAACAATAACTTAGCCATTAAACAAAGTCAAGGATCTGTGTTCCTCCTCAAGGGCTGTAGAAAATGCTCTGAGCCATATCCTGTGAGCTGTCTTATACACGCTGAAACACCCATCAGGTGGAGAAATTGACTGCGTGCTGCCCACAAGCACGCAGACTCCAGACCCATTAGAATCAGAAGGTGATGATGCTCACTCTCAATGACCTCACCACCAGCCAATCAGGAGACGGTCCCTGAGCAGATCGCCCACTCCATAACCCCTGCCTTCATGGAGCATGAGCCTTTTAAGCACGGCCTGCCCTGGCCTCCTTGCTCAGCACCTGCAACGCATACTTCCTTTCCTTCCCCACAAAGTGGGATCAGTGGACAGGCTTCACTGTGCTGGGGCCAGAGTCTCAAGTGGGGTTCAGAAACTGTACACCAAGGTTATCGGTCACTCAGCAGAACACGGAGCACAGCTGCCCCAAGGTGCCTGACCTCATGTGAATGCAACAAGAGGAGACAAATGACCACAGGTAAATCAGGGCGACACCCTCCGCTCAGATGTTGGAAATCTCAGGGGAACACGACAGGCTACAGGAAAAGGGGAGAGAGGCAGTCTCCAGGTACACACAATCCTGAACTGTGGAGAGGGGTGAGACCCACACAACCCCCAGACCCTGCACCTGAGGTCACACGTGGACACTCTCAAAGGTGACCCCATCCCCAGACCCTGTACCTGGGGTCACATGACCACAGGTATCCACACAGATAGACCTTAAAGGATCGTTTCTAAGAGAAGTCAGTCAGGCATAGGAAGACAATAGTGTATAGTGTACCTTCTAGGCAAAATATCAACAGCTTCAGTTCAGTTCAGTTGCTCAGTCGTGTCCAACTCTAGGCAACCCCATGGACTGCAGCACGCCAGGCATCCCTGTCCATCACCAACTCCTGGAGTTAACTCAAACTCATGTCCATTGAGTCGGTGATGCCATACAACCATCTTATCCTCTGTCATCCCCGTCTCCTCCTGCCGTCAATCTTTCCCAGCATCGGGGTCAACAGCATCAACAGCTTACAAAGTATCAAGTTTGTGAGCCAAAAGAGACTCTGAGATTTCAAACACAAAGTGTTCAAAGAAAAAGAAAAAAAAAGAATAGAACATGAAGAGCCTGAAAATGAATTAGAAGATCTGAACTACACAGACATAGAAACCTGTATGTGTAATCAATAATCCCCAAGGATTACCCTCTTCCTTTCTCCCTTCCTTCCTTCCCCATACACATGGGAATCTGTACCTCTAACCTATACAGAGAAATCTGTATCTCTAGGAGAGAATGCACAGAAAGTATCTCCTACCTCCCTTCTTTGTATACACAGAAAACTGTATCTGAGATACATAACCCACCAGGACCTGATGCTCACAAATCTGTTTGACCTTCTATGGCAAAAAAGAATAGACATATCTCATAGATATGTTACACCTGAATCAGGCAGCTATATATGACAACAATCAGAATATTGCAAATGACTATACTGCAACATAATATCAGCATGATATTAAAGAGAAGTAAAGAGAAGCAGTGCCTACTTTATTCCCTCAACCTTCCTGACTCGGGCTGCTACCCCATCCCTGGAGCCTGAGTAGGCTTAGGTCCCACTGCTGGACTGGGGTGAGTTTGACACAGCCTGGCAGGGTGGCCTTCGCTGAACCCTTTTTAAACATCTACTACCTGATATGTTCTGGCTCGGTCCAGACTCCCCAGAGGGATCCAGGCCTCCAGGGACTTGGGAGCAAATATTATGAACTGTGCACGTGCCCTGGTGCTGGGCATTCCAGTTCAAGCCTCCTTTCTGGAGTGCAGCCTTTCTAGGCACCTAAGCACACTCAGCAGGGTGCTATGGACCCAGTAAGAATCAGTCCGGTGTGTGTGTGTGGGGGGCTGTGGGGGTGTGTGGGGGGTGTCTGTGTGT
>NW_011494606.1:7724791-7727564 GCF_000754665.1 Bison bison bison
GTGTGGGGGGTGTGTGCATGTGTGTGTGTGTGTGTGTGGGGGGGTGTGTGTGTGTGTGTGTGGGGTGTGTGTGTGTGTGATGCTTCATGAGGGAAAAATAGTGAAACACAAGCCCTTAGGTGTTTGCTCAGGTACAATTCACTCTGCTCCACAGCCCGGGATGCTGGCTTTCCCAGGAACCTGAGATGTGCTTTAAAAAGTGCAGTTGCCTGTAAACATTTCCTGTAATTGCAACTTGACCAAAGAGGCTGACCAGCACCTCTAATTCACACGGCCTGGGGTTTCTGTTAATGACAGCGGCTCTCAGGAAATCTCCCAGAGTGGGGCTTGCAGAAATAAATTACAAACACAACAGAGTTTCAAGAAGCCAGCTGTCACAGTAAATTTTCCTCACACCCTTTAATGTAAAGGAAACAAGAAAAAAAAAAAAGTAAACCTCCACCACAGGAGTAGATGAGCAGCGTCCCTAATTGCTGCCGGAGCACCAATCAAAACAATGATGGGAAATCAAAGTCCACCGGTCAGACTGGCCATCCTCGCAAGTCTACAAACAATAAATGCAGGAGAGAGCCGCCAGGTGAGGTAACCCTACTCCGTGTTCAGTGGAAATGGACATTGACAATAGCCACTAGAAAGCACAGCCTCCGCATGTCAAAAAAAAATCTCTCAAGAGAGCCCATCCTAGGACCAGACATCCCCACACCTGGGCCGATATCCTGAGAAAATCATCATTCAATAAAAATACATGCATTCCAACATTCACTGCAGTTCTGCTTGCAACAGCCAAAATAGAGCTTGAGAAATGTCCACTGATGGATTAAAGGTTAAAAAAGATGTTACATATAGACAACAGCCATAATAAAGCACCACTGAAATTATGAAATTATACCACTGGTCACTTGGAGGATGGACCTTGAAGGATCATACACTAAATGAAATCAGCCAGAGTGAGGAAGACAACAACATTTGATGTCCCTTGTAGGAAAAATTTTAAAAGAGATACAAAGGAACTAACTTACAACCCAAAAAGAGACTCTGAGAATTCAAACACAGAGGGTTCCAAAAAAAAAAAAAAAAAAAAAAAAAGGGCAGGAATGAATTCAGAAGTAGTAGGGACTTACATGTATGCAGAAATCTGTAGGTATAACAGATAATCAAAAAGGATTATCTCTTTCCTTCCTTCCATATATACACAGAAATCTGTAGCTGTCAAGGATGCTCAAGAACGACCTGATGTTCAGCAAGTGGAATTTTGCTTGAGCTTCTGTAATAATCTCTATGGCAAAAGAATCCAAAAAGGAACAGATATGCTGCATAGATATGTCATAGCTGAATCAGGCGCTTGTACACTAACAGCAAGCACAAAACTGCAAATCGACTGTACTCTGACATGGCTTCAGCATGAGACTAAAGAAAACAAAAATCAAAAAATCAATGTCTAATTTACTCCCTGCCACCTCCCAGATTTGGGCTGCTATTCCATCCCTGGAGTCTGAGCAGGCTTGTGTCTCATATTTGGACTGGGGTGGGCTTGAGAATACAGCCAAAATATTTTTAAAAAGATGGGTAACCTGTTATTTTGACCCCGTAAGGTACAATGGCCAAGACTGGGAATCAAGCTAATTGTAGAAGCACAGTTGAAACAGACGATGAGGTACTTGTACACAATGCAATATTTCTCAACCTTAAAGAAGCAGGAACAAATGTCAAGCCAGCCACAGGGGAGTAGAGATGATCATTCTGAATGAAGTAAGGGACACAGGGAGAGACAAGTATCAGCATCATATGATAGCACCTCTGCTGCTAAGCTGCGAAGCCACTTCAGTTGTGTCCGACTCTATGCGACCCCATAGACAGCAGCCCACGAGGCTCCCCCGTCCCTGGGTTTCTCCAGGCAAGAACACTGGAGTGGGATGCCATTTCCTTCTCCAACGCATGAAAGTGGAAAGTGAAAGTGAAGCCTCTCAGTCGTGTCCGACTCTTCGAGACCCCATGGACTGCAGCCCACCAGGCTCCTCCATCCATGGGATTTTCCAGGCAAGAGTACTGGAGTGGGGTGCCATTATCACCTCTAGGGGTAACCTAAGTCAGTCAGTCAGTCAGTCAGTTCAGTCGCTCAGTCGTGTCCAACTCTTTGCCACCCCATGAATTGCAGCACGCTAGGCCTCCCTGTCCATCACCAACTCCCGGAGTTCACTCAGACTCACGTCCATCAAGTCAGTGATGCCATCCAGCCATCTCATCCTCTGTCGTCCCCTTTTCCTCCTGCCCCCAGTCCCTCCCAGCATCAAAGTTTTTTCCAATGAGTCAACTCTTCGCATGAGGTGGCCAAAGTACTGGAGTTTCAGCTTTAGCATCATTCCTTCCAAAGAACACCCAGGGCTGATCTCCTTTAGAATGGACTGGTTGGATCTCCTTGCAGTCCAAGGGACTCTCAAGAGTCTTCTCCAACACCACAGTTCAAAAGCATCAATTCTTCGGCACTCAGCCTTCTTGACAGTCCAACTCTCACATCCATACATGACTACCGGAAAAACCACAGCCTTGACTAGATGGACCTTTGTTGGCGAAGTAATGTCTCTGCTTTTCAATATGCTATCTAGGTTGGTCATAACTTTCCTTCCAAGGAGTAAGAGTCTTTTAATTTCATGGCTGCAGTCACCATCTGCAGTGATTTTGGAGCCCAGAAAAGTAAAGTCTGACACTGTTTCCCCATCTATTTCCCTTGAAGTGATGGGACTGGATGCCATGATCTTCGTCTTCTGAATGTTGA
>NW_011494606.1:7728072-7728821 GCF_000754665.1 Bison bison bison
CATGATCCAGCAGATGTTGGCAATTTGATCTCTGGTTCCTCTGCCTTTTCTAAAACCAGCTTGAACATCAGGAAGTTCACGGTTCACGTATTGCTGAAGCCTGGCTTGGAGAATTTTGAGCATTACTTTACTAGCGTGTGAGATGAGTGCAACTGTGCAGTAGTTTGACATTCTTTGGCATTGCTTTTCTTTGGGATTAGAATGAAAACTGACCTTTTCCAGTCCTGTGGCCACTGCTGAGTTTTCCAAATTTGCTGGCATATTGAGTGCAGCACTTTCACAGCATCATCTTTCAGGATTTGAAAGAGCTCAACTGGAATTCCATCACCTCCACTAGCTTTGTTCGTAGTGGTGATTTCTAAGGCCCACTTGACTTCACATTCCAGGATGTCTGGCTCTAGGTGAGTGATTACACCTTCGTGACTATCTGGGTCATGAAGATCTTTTTTGTACAGTTCTGTGTATTCTTGCCATCTCTTCTTAATATCTTCTGCTTCTGTTAGGTCCATACCATTTCTGTCCTTTATCGAGACCATCTTTGCATGAAACGTTCCCTTGGTATCTCTAATTTTCTTGAAGAGATCTCTAGTCTTTCCCATTCTGTTGTTTTCCTCTATTTCTTTGCATTGAATGCTGAAGAAGGCTTTCTTATCTCTTCTTGCTCTTCTTTGGAACTCTGCATTCAGATGCTTATATCTTTCCTTTTCTCCTTTGCTTTTCACTTCTCTTCTTTTCACAGCTATTTGTAA
>NW_011494606.1:7728921-7729591 GCF_000754665.1 Bison bison bison
CTCCTGTACAATGTCACGAACCTCATTCCATAATTCATCAGGCACTCTATCTATCAGATCTAGGCCCTTAAATCTATTTCTCACTTGGATACAATTGAACTTCTTGCCCAGAGACAGAGCCTCACAGACTTAGGAAAGAAACTTCTAATCACCAAGATAAAAAGATGTGGGGCATGGAGAAATGAGTTCCTTCAGCATTGCTTCAGACTAATATATGCACACTACTATTTATAAAATAAATGACCAGGACCCATTGCATAGCACAAGGACACTTACTCCATATTGTGTGATAACCCATATGGAGAAAAAAGAAAAACTCGATATGTATTAATAGGAGTGTAACTAGTTGTGGTAGAAGGGAAAAAAAAAAAACAAACACCCACAAGACTGTAATTCACCTGTATACTCCAATTCAACTGATGAGATAAAAACAGCAAAAGCAAAAAAAAAAATGCTGGGTCTGTCTCCCTCAGGACATAGTGACCTGGGCTTGTGTCATAGCCCTGGAGCCTGATTAGCTTGGGTCCCAGGGTTGGAGTGTCCTGGGGCTGAGGAATCTGGGAGCATGTGGCAAGCAGTGAGCCTCCGCAATGAACTTGGAGTGCCTATTGCCTTCTAGATACAGGCGGGATAATTTAAGAGATTGAAATTTATTAAATCCCATATATAT
>NW_011494606.1:7729691-7731134 GCF_000754665.1 Bison bison bison
TATATATATAATACATTTCTATATATATATAATACATTTCTCTCTATATATATAGAGAAACATATATATATATGCAGTTCAGTTCAGTTCAGTCTCTCAGTCGTGTCTGACTCTTTGCAACCCCATGAATCGCAGCACGCCAGGCCTCCCTGTTCATCACCAACTCCCGAAGTTCACCCAAACTCACGTCCATCGAGTCGGTGATGCCATCCAGCCATCTCGTCCTCTGTCGTCCCCTTCTCCTCCTGCCCCCAGTCCCTCCCAGCATCAGAGTCTTTTCCAGTGAGTCAACTCCTCGCATGAAGTGGCCAAAGAATTGGAGTTTCAGCTTTAGCACCAGTCCTTCCAAAGAATACCCAGGACTGATCTCCTTTAGAAAATATACATCAAATAGATGATCAAAAAGTACTTAATAGCATACGGAAATTTATTGAACACACTGTGATCATCTATATGTGAAAAAGAAACCAAAAGAGAGAACAGAAAAGTGTCTATGTATTAATATAATTGAATCGAGTTCCTGTACATCTGAAACAAACACTAGAAATTTAGTGTTTGTTATAAATAAATTATATTCCAATATAAAAGAACAAGAAAATTATAGTAAAAAAAAAAAAAAAAAGAGTGCAGCATGAAGAACTGCTGCCGCCTTGTGGCCATTTTCTGTAACAACACCAGGAAGAGCGGTACAGCTGGGTATTTAACATGCACAAGGATTCAAGGTCTGTAAGTTGTCAACTAAAAAATATAGTCACAACCTGAAAGTAGAAAGTTATTTTACTTGGTGGGAATGTTTACAACTTCAAGCCTGAGAGACAGCATCTGAGTATTTCTGAGAAAACTGCTCCAAGGAGGCAGGATGGGGAGTCAGTCTATATACATGTTTGCGACAAAGGGAGCAGGCAGTATGAATAGCAAAGATCAGATATCCAGTTAAGGAATTTAGCATTCTGTGTATGGGAAGATGCAAGCCTCTAGGGTCAGTGCATTCATTCCTTTCTTATGAACTTCAGCTCTCTGGGGCCAACCCTGTTTCCTAGTTTACCTTGTTTCTTGCATTCCTCCCACTCCTCAGCAATCACTATGGGGGGTGGCAGCACCCTCTGGATCGCAGTTTGGGGAGCCCTCATTCACATTTGGAGGCCAGAAATCGCTGATGGCTGTGACATGTCTTGTTTATTAATTTCGTAGGAGATATTTTCATTTCACAAAGTCAAAAACACCTGCCCTCCTAAGGCATGGAGAAATTCCTTAGGAGTGGTCATTGGAAAAAAATTTAAAACAGGGCAGACATTAACAAAGCCAATTTCAAGAAGTAGGTTTAACTCATACCCTTTAAAATAATCATAAGAAAAGATGTCAGCATTACTATTTATTCAGTTCAGTTCAGTCGCTCAGTCGTGTCCGACTCTTTGCGACCCCATGAATCACAGCTGTCCAGGC
>NW_011494606.1:7731234-7736264 GCF_000754665.1 Bison bison bison
TTTAGCATCATTCCTTCCAAAGAAATCCCAGGGCTGATCTCCTTCAGAATGGACTGGTTGAATCTCCTTGCAGTCCAAGGGACTCTCAAGAGTCTTCTCCAACACCACAGTTCAAAAGCATCAATTCTTTGGCGCTCAGCCTTCTTCACAGTCCAACTCTTACATCCATACATGATCACTGGAAAAACCATAGCCTTGACTAGACGGACCTTTGTTGGCAAAGTAATGTCTTTGCTTTTGAATATGCTATCTAGGTTGGTCATAACTTTAGAAATGCAAATCTAAACTACAGTGAGGTATTACATCACACCAGTCAGAATGGCCATGGCCAAACACTCTGGAGAGGGTGTGGAGACAAGGGAACCCTCCTCCACCAAAGCTTGGGATATAAATTGGTAACAGCCACTATAGAGGATATTGTAAAGCTTCCTTCAGCTATGAAATTGAGAATGAGGTTAGAATACTCCTTAACACCATACACAAAAATAAACTCCAAATAGATTAAAAAATCTAGTTGTAAGGATGGATACTATGAAATTCTTGGAAAAAATATAAACAGGAGACAATTTGACATGAATGCAGCAAGTTCTTTGTGGATCTACATCTTAGAAAAATGAAAAATAAACCACAAATCAGAAAATGGGACCGAATTAACCTTAAAAGCTTTTGCATACCAAAAGGAAACCCTCAAGGAAAGACAGGGACAACCCTTAGAATAGGAAGAAATATTTGCAAAGGAAGACACCCACAAGGAATTCATCTCCAAAACATGCAAACAGCTCATGCAGCTCAATGTCTAAAACACATTAAAACCAAGAAAAAATAAAATGGGCCAAAGATCGAAATGGATATTTCTCTAAGGAATGCCTACAGATAACAGATAGACACAGGAAAAGATGCTCAGCATCACTAATGACTAGAGAAAAGCAAATCAAAAGTCCAATGAGGTAAGCACTCATATTTGTCAGATTGGCCACCTCCTGCTTCTATGCAGAGTACATCATGAGAAATGCTGGACTGGAAGAAGCACAAGCTGGAATCAAGATTGCTGGGAGAAATATCAATAACCTCAGATATGCAGGTGACACCACCCTTATGGCAGAAAGTGAAGAGGAACTAAAGAGCTTCTTGATGAAAGTGAAAGAGGAGAGTGAAAAAGTTGGCTTAAAGCTCAACATTCAGAAAACGAAGATCATGGCATCTGGTCACATCACTTCATGGGAAATAGATGGGGAAATAGTGGAAACAGTGTCAGACTTTATTTTGGGGGGCTCCAAAATCACTGCAGATGGCGATTGCAGCCATGAAATTAAAAGACGCTTACTCCTTGGAAGGACAGTTATGACCAACCTAGATAGCATATTCAAAAGCAAAGACATTACTTTGCCA
The DNA here is from genome assembly GCF_000754665.1 of Bison bison bison. Lineage (NCBI taxonomy): Eukaryota > Metazoa > Chordata > Mammalia > Artiodactyla > Bovidae > Bison > Bison bison. The sequence continues at coordinate 7,732,624 of NW_011494606.1, forward strand.
ACAAAGGTCCGTCTAGTCAAGGCTACAGTTTTTCCAGTGGTCACATATGGATGTGAGAGCGACTGTGAAGAAGGCTGAGCACCAAAGAATTGATTGATGCTTTTGAACTGTGGTGTTGGAGAAGACTCTTGAGAGTCCCTTGGACTGCAAGGAGATTCAACCAGTCCATTCTGAAGGAGATCAGTCCTGGGATTTCTTTGGAAGGAATGATGCTAAAGCTGAAACTCCAGTACTTTGGCCACCTCATGTGAAGAGTTGACTCATTGGAAAAGACTCTGATGCTGGGAGGGATTGGAGGCAAGAGGAGAAGGGAATGACAGAGGATGAGATGGCTGGATGGCATCACTGACTCGATGGACGTGAGTCTGAGTGAACTCCGGGAGTTGGTGATGGACAGGGAGGCCTGGAGTGCTGCGATTCATGGGATCGCAAAGAGTTGGACAGGACTGAGCGACTGAACTGAACTGAACTGAAACATCTTAAAGAACAAATGCTAGAGAGGGCGTGGAGAGAAAGGAACCCTCCTGCACGGTTGTTTGCAATGTACTTAGGAGAAATCTTGGCTTTCTCTGTCCACTGCAGCTGAATAAAAAAATATGGAGACAGAACTTGGAGGAAATAGAAAGGTGGTTTTAATACTCAGCCAGTGGAGAGGAGAACACAGGGGGCTCGTGCCCCAAGAACTGTGCCCCCCTCCTGCATTCTAACACATCCTCTAACAAATATGTTAGAATCTTCTCAAAAACAGTCATAGGCTGGCATCAGTAACCCAGTGATTGAGTCTGGCAGGCCGGTGGCTCTGCAGCCTCCTTCTGATGTGAACTGCAAGGAGGAGGGTGTTGTAAGGGTAAGCAAAGGACCATAGGTGTGAGTGTAGCTCCTGCAGAGTTAGGGGGCAGAAAAGCAAACTAAGTTACAGACACATGGAGTTAGGAGCAGCTAATGTAACAAAGAAAAAAGAAAAAAAAAACTAAAACAACTAGGAATGCTCAGGCCTGCTCACCGTTCTCTTTATCTTCTTTGTTCTCAGGAAAGAAAAGAAAAAATCTCACTCCTCTTTTTTTTTCCTTTTCACTGCAACAAATTCCCTGTCATTTTATTTCCTCTGTTATCAATGGAGAAAGGGAAATAGGTGTCATTCTTGTTCTTGTCTGGTTGAGGACAAACCTCAGTTTTGCTCTGTTTGATAACCATCAGCTGTTCAGCCCAGGGGCCCAGCTGTCTCCCACTTCAAATTTCCCTTGAAAGATGTGAACCCCAAGAAATCTTTTTTGGGTTGATGAGGGATAGAAAGTCAATCTTTTGTAACTTTAATGCTGACATGGTGCCAGAAAGCATTTAACAGGAGGCTTCCTGTGTGCTATTTTGGATCTGTCATGAATCCTCTGTTCCTTATTAATTCCTGAATATTCAGGAATTAAGAGGAGTGGCAAACCGCTCCCAGGGCTGAGGAATGCATGCATTTCCTCTGTTAGTTTTTCCATATGGTGATAAGTAACTATTTATGACCCTCTTCCTTTTTATGAACCATACGGTAAAAGTGATTATTTACAACCCTCTTTCTTTGATATGGATTGCCTTATGTTTCCTTGACAATTTGTAAGTCTGGACTTTTGATCTTTATCTTTGCTGAAAATAGCTACCTTGTAAGACAGTATATATACCCACCCTTGCTTCATCAGAGCTTGTGTCCCTGTGTCTTTCTTTCTCTCTCTCCCCGGCTAATTCTCTGGAGCGTAGAAACCCGTCGTGCTCACTCTTCTGCCTGGGCTTCTGAGACCCTCTCGAGAAGGTGCCCTGTGCCTTCACCACCTCGAGAGGGTGCCCAGTGCCTTCGTGAGCAACGTAAGCTCTGTGTCAAGGGCTTTATTGGTTTTCTGTGTAAACCAGGGAATATCAGCCTCTCTCTCTCTCTTACTTTCTTATCGTCAACTCCGGACCACCAGGTTCCAGTCCATTAAAGGACCCCAACAACATGGGACTCATAGACCCTATCTAATCGAGGTCACAGAGCTCTGGCCCTGTTTTATTAAGGGACCCCTGAGTGACTTTTGTGGTTATTCCCACAGAATCTGTTCAGAGGAGTGGCTGTAATCTCTTTGGGGGTGTGGGTTTTCTCTCTGCATCATTATTATCTTGATGTAAATCTGTTGTTATCTGGAAGAGTTAAGTCTTAAGAGGTAGTTTAAGAAACCAGAGGCCATAGATCAGTAAAAGAGTTATTGTAACTAGGAGTCAAAGAAGGAGTAAGAACCACATTACATTTGATGGTGATTTTGATTGTGGTCCAGATAGGGTCAGTGCTTGGGTCATCCTGTTCAAAGGGATGGAGCCTTTAGGACTCAGAAATAGTTGGAGGAATGACAACCTGAACATTAATAGACAAATTAGGAAAAATTAAGCCTGAATCCTAGTTTATACTTAACACTTTGAAGGGACCTGTAGTCAGGTAGCCAGTTGTCTAGGTTTATCTATGTAGGTCTTAACCTTTAATGTGGATATTGGTCATTACACATTTTTTTTTTTTCTTGTCAACATATGATGCAGAACAATTTCCTCACTTAAATGTATAATAGTTACAAGAAGAGACCTTTAAAAAGTAAGATTGTAGTCACCTGCTGCTAGCAGGCTTGGTTTTCAGAATGGCTGATGGCATCCTAAGTCTGACACAGCTCAGAAAACTCAAGCTCTCAACAATACAAGGACCTGTCTGAAATGACACCATAGTGTCACCTGGTTATTTCCATAGCTACTCTATTTTGACTTTAATTGTAAATTTTTTTCTTAATAGCCAAAGCAGCTGTCACTGTCAGCGATGTTAGTGTTTCTCTAGGTTAGAGAAGATACAAGAATCGGGGGTCATAAAATCTCCTCCCCAAAGTGTCTATCTGAATGTCTCTTCTGCAGTTTTTTTTTTTTTTTTACTAGAGCACAGAGTGCCTCATTCCTAATTTCTATCCTGAACTCCTTTCAGGGGGTGTTGAAGGTCAGTGGCTTCAGTGGCCATGATTTAATCTTTGTAGAGGTAGATGGCAGAGCCCCTTCAGGGTAATGAATCTGACGATAGTTTGGGGACATTACATAACCATTTTGTCACACACTTGGTAATGTAAGGGACAACACTTTTTTAATTTTTAAAAATTAATTTATTTTAATTGGAGTATAATTACTTTACAATATTGTGGTGGTTTTTGTCATACACTGACATGAATCAGCCACGGCTACACATGTCCCAGAGCACCAGCTCTGAGTGCCCTGCATCACACACTGACCGTGCCTCAGTCATCTATTTTACATATGGTAATATGCATGTTTCAATTCTATTCCCTCAAATCATCCCACCCTCGCCTTCTACCACAGTCCAAAAGACTGTTTTTACATCTGTGTCTCTTTTGCTGCCTTGCATATAGGGTCATCGTTACCATCTTTCTAAATTCCACATATACGCATTAATATACTGCATTGGTGGTTTCTCCTTCTGACTTACTTCATTTTGTATAATAGGCTTGGGACAGCACTTTTGAAACAGTCAATATAGAAAACTATCAGTTCAGTTCAGTTGCTCAGTCGTGTCCAACTCTTTGCCACCCCATGAATCGCAGCATGCCAGGCCTCCCTGTCCATCACCAACTCCCGGAGTG
>NW_011494606.1:7737149-7740848 GCF_000754665.1 Bison bison bison
TTGGAACCAGTCTGTTGTTCCACGTCCAGTTCTAACTGTTGCTTCCTGACCTGCATATAGATTTCTCAATAGGCAGGTCAGGTGGTCTGGTATTCCCATCTCTTTCAGAATTTTCCACAGTTTATTGTGATCCACACAGTCAAAGGCTTTGGCATAGTCAATAAAGCAGAAACAGATGTTTTTCTGGAAGCTGTGGTTAGCTGTCTGTTATCTCACTGTAGTGGAAAACCTCATTATTATCAGACGTCTCATGATCGATTCTCCCTGCTAACTAAATCTCTCACAATATAACCTTCACAATAGGCTCAGTTGCTATAGCCATGACAACCCAAAGATGGGGAGAAAAGCTTTTGCTGGAGCTCAGTTATCTGTTACGTGCAGGCTGCTTTGCAGCCTTTTGGTGCCCCTTGCTCTAACAGATGGTGCCGTTCCTTATCCATCATGCACCTGTCAATGTTACAGTCAACCCTTGGAAAATCACTTACTCAACCATCAGCTAGAACAATGTATAGATAGCCAATCCTATAGGCTGATCACCCACTGCCTTCATAACCATGCGATGTATATCCAAGGGCCTGGGGGCCAAAATGTTTTCCAGTCATGCCCCCTGCTGCCACTACCTTTCCCCCATCAGAGGATCCAAACCCCAGGCGGTATCCCAATGCCATGGCATTGCCATCATGCCCCTGTGCCTCTGTCTACCCCCAAATGCCACGCACATGCTACCACCCAGAGCAGGTGTCTGTCTGCCGAATAAATGGAAAGACCTACTGGACAGGGACAATAATGCAGACAAGCAAAAATCATGGACCAACTTTGCCCTAAAAACTCAAGCTCTGCCTGTTGGCAGTAAGACCCAGGCTACAGAGTTAACCCCCCCTTAGACCCCCATCAGGACCAGGTTCTCAACACAGCTCATCGCCTTCTCAACAACACCAGCCGTGCTGGCCAGGAACTGCTGGCTCTGCTCATCCTTAGGAGCTCCACGGTACTTAGCTACACCAGTACCATCAAATAATGCAACAGCCATGGGAACTCCTATAGACTCTCCCTTACAAGGGCCAGTCTTAAGGACAATTGAGTTAACTCAAAAGGCTCCAGAATGCTTTACAAATGATGGAGGAACTGAGCCTGTAGGCAATTTAGCCAGGGACGAATGTATTCAAACTTTAAAAGGTGAGTGGCCCACTCATCCTCTGACAAACACAAGATGGTGCCACCCCCGTCAAGGCCTTTTCTTTGTGGGCCAGATGCTTGCTTACATCTACCAGTCAATTGGATGGGTATCTGCACCTTAGCTTTCCTCACTCCCCAGATGAGCACTGTCCCTAACAACCAGACTCTCACCGTACCTCTGGCAGGACATACGCAGTCAAAAAGAGCCATCCAGCTTATACCTTTACTAGTTGGTCTGGACATTGAGAGAGTAGCCAAATCTTAAGTGGCCTTACAGGACGAACTAGATTCCCTGGCTGAGGTGGTTTTACAGAATGCTGCTGCTGCTAAGTCGCTTCAGTCGTGTCCGACTCTGTGTGACCCCATAGACGACAGCCCACCAGGCTCCGCCATCCCTGGGATTCTCCAGGGAAGAACACTGGAGTGGGTTGCCATTTCCTTCTCCGTTTACAGAATAGGAGAGGGCTAGACCTATTGACAGCTGAAAAGGGAGGACTCTGCCTCTTCTTGAACGAAGAATGTGGCTTTTATGTAAACCAATCAGTAATAGTCAAGGACAGGGCCCAACAGCTAAGGAAACAAATCATAAAAAGGAGAGAGGAAGTAGCAAATTCCTGGGGTAATTAGAACAATATCTGGAGCTGGCATCGTGGCTTCTCCCTTTAACAGGTCCTCTCTTCATGTTCTTTGGGGCATTCTTGTTTGGCCTTCGTATTCTCAGTGCTGTTACCCAGTTCATAACCTCTGGAATTGATTCCACAAAGTTACAAATGGTAATAGCTCAATATAGCCCGTAAACGATGGGGCTCTGAATGTCCTATCCAAACATGAGATGATGCTTTCTACAGTAAGTGATAGAAGCATCAAGAGGGGGGAATGAAGAGGAAAAGTTAAAATTTTACATAGCCTCCTGCTCGTTCTGACCCTGTAACTCAGCTTGCTCCTTGCAAAGTCTGGATCACGTAGGTCGCATAGTCTCAGAAAGTGGGGACTCACAATACTAGGAACTAGAGTTTATCTCACTCACCCTTGTCCTGCTCTTTGCAATTGCCCAGCCCCTGCAAACCTGCTTAATCATGCCTGTCCCTGTATAAAAACTCTGCAACCCCTTTGTTCAGGGCTCAGAGCTTGGAGTGGTAACTCCTCTGGGCCCACTGGCATAATAAACCTGAGTTTTCCAACTCTCCAAGTGTGGTGCTTGGTTTCTCGAGTACTGATTTCTGTAACACATGTACACCTAAAACAAACAAAACATTGGAAATAAACTCTGCCCCAATATAAAATAACAATAAATTACAAATTAAATTACATGAACTCAGTCTAGAGGAAACCCGACAGTGGTGACCCTATGAATTAGATACATGATATGCTATGATATCAATACATGACCCCACCAAAGCTTCTCTTTCACTCAGCAGAATGCAGAGTGGCAACTCACTCAAAGGTGCCTCATGTGATTGTGACAATATGAAGAGAAAAAAAAGGACTGCAGAGGGAGGAGCTAAGATGGCAGAGGAGTAGGATGGGGAGAACATTTTCTCCCCCACAAATTCATCAAAAGAACATTTAAACGCCAAGTAAATTTCACAAAACAACTTCTGAATGCCGGCAGAGGACATCAGGCACCCAGAAAAGCAACCCAAGTCTTCGAAAGGAGGTAGGAAAAAATATAAAGACAAAAAGAGACAAAAGAGGGAGGGACGGAGTTCTGTCCCGGGAAGGGAGTCTTAAAAAGAGAGAAGTTTCCAAACACCAGGAAACCTTCTCACTGCCGAATCTGTGCCGAGCCTTGGAAGCACAGAGGGCAACATAACAGGGAGGAAAAATAAATAAACAATTAAAACCTGCAGATTACGAGCCCTACAGTAACTCCCCCAGCGGAGAAGCAGCGCAGACGCCTGCACACATCACTAGCAAGCGGGGACTGGGCAGGGAGGCACGGCGCAGGCTGCATCGCTTAGAGTAAGGATCTGGCCTGAATACCCCGAGCACTATCTGAGCGAAATAATTTGGGCTAGCAAACCAGACTGTGGGATATCTACCATGCGAAAAGCCAGCCCTAACCTAAGACACCGCCAGGCCTGCGCACGGAACAAAGGACTGAACAGAGATAGCCGGCTGCAGACCTTCCCCTCCGGTGACACACAGCCAGAGCCGGAAGGGGGCAATCGCAGCCCCAGAGAGACATTATCTATAAAACTGTAAGCAGACTTCTTTGCTAACTAAAACTTCTTGGGGGTCTGGACTGTCAACATCCGCCTGAGAAAGGGCGCTGGATGTACACCTAGATAACCGAGCGCGGGGAGGCGATAAGTCGCAGCAATCACACTCGTCAAACACCTCATCACCTGAGCTGCTTGGACCTGGGAAGGGCACAAAACGCAGGCCCAACCGAGTCTGCGCCTCTGAGGACTACCCGAGTGCCTGAACCCGAGCGGCTTGGACCCGGGAGGTGCAAGCAGCCCAGGGCCGGCCACGGATGGTTCCCGGTGGAGCAACCTAGAGCCTGAGCAGTGTGGGCAG
>NW_011494606.1:7741074-7745433 GCF_000754665.1 Bison bison bison
AAAAAAAAAAAAAAAACGTGTCCACCACCGTCCCCTTTGTGTCAAGGCAGAAACCAGACACTGAAGAGACCAGCAAACGGAAGAAGCTATAACAGAGGGAACCGCCTTGGAAGCTACAGGCAATAGATTAAACCCTGTGGTTAGTACTGACTACATAGGAAGGGGCCTATAGATCTTGAGAAATATAAGTCGGACCAAGGAACTAGCTGAAAATGAACTGACCCCACAATACTCACAACAAAACCAGAGAAAGTCCTAGATATATTTTTACTATTTATACGATCATTCATTCTTTCTTTTTTTTTAATTTTTAAAAAAAATTTAAGTCCTCTATTATTCCTTTAATTTTCACTTTCATAACCTACTATTACTTTGCAAAAAGAAAAAAAGACCCTATTTTTTTTTAAAGCAAACTTCATATATATATATTTTATAATTTTTTTCCCCTTCTTTTCTATAACATTGTATTTTTGAAATTCCAATCTCTACTCTAGATTTTTAATTTATGCTTTTTGGTATTTGTTATCAATTTTGTACCTATTTTTCCTTTATAATTTTTGCGACTTTGTTTGTTTTGGTTTGTTTGTTTGTTTTCTCTCTTTCTTTTCCTTCTTCTTTTCTTTAACATTGTATTTTTGAAATACCAAACTCTACTCTAGATTTTTAATTTTTGCTTTTATGTATTTGTTACCAATTTTGTACCTTTAAGAACCCAATCTTCAGGACCCATTTTTCACTAGGGAGCGAGATTACTGGCTTGACTGCTCTCTCTGCCTTTGGACTCTCCTTTTTCTCCACCAGGTCGCCTGTGTCTCCTCCCTAACCCCTCTCTACTCTACCCAACTCGCTGGATTTCTGTGTGTTCCAGATGGTGGAGAACACTTAGGGAACTGATTACTGGCTGGATCTGTCTCCCTCCTTTTCATTTCCCCATTTTTATCCTCCTGGCCACCTCTGTCTCCTTCCTCCTTCTTCTCTTCTCTGTATAACTCCGTGAACATCTCTGAGTGGTCCAGTTGTGGAGTGCACATAAGGAAGTGATTACTAGCTAGCCCACTCTCTCCTCTATTGATTCCACCTCATCTCATTCAGGTCACCTCTAACTCCCTCCTCCCTCTTCTGTTCTCCATGTAACGCTGTGAACCTCTCTGGGTGACCCTCACGGTGGAGAAACTTTTCATCTTTAATGTAGATGTTTTATCAATGGTGCTGTATAGAAGGAGAAGTTTTGAAACTAGTGTAAAAATAAGACCGATAACTGGAAGCAGGAGGCTTAAGTCCAAACCCTGACTCCAGGGAACTCCTGACTCCAGGGATCATTAATTGACAGGAGCTCATCAAACGCCTCCATACATACACTGAAACCAAGCACCACACAAGGGCCAACAAGTTCCAGGGCAAGACATACCAAGCAAATTCTCCAGCAACACAGGAACACAGCCCTGAGCTCCAAGATACAGGCTGCGCAAAGTCACCCCAAAACCACAGACATCTCATAACTCACTACTGGACACTTCATTGCACTCCAGAGAGAAGAAATCCAAATCCACCCACCAGAACTCCAACACAAGTTTCCCTAACCAAGAAACCTTGACAAGCCACCTGTACAAACCCACACAAAGTGAGGAAACGCCACAATAAAGAGAACTCCACAAACTGCCAGAATACAAAAAGGACACCCCAAACTCAGCAATTTAAACAAGATGAAGAGACAGAGGAATACCCAGCAGATAAAGGAACAGGATAAATGCCCACCAAACCAAACAGAAGAGGAAGAGATAGGGAATCTACCTGATAAAGAATTCCGAATAATGATAGTGAAATTGATCCAAAATCTTGAAATCAAAATGGAATAACAGATAAATAGCCTGGAGACAAGGATTGAGAAGATGCAAGAAAGGTTTAACAAGGACCTAGAAGAAATCAAAAAGAGTCAATATATAATGAATAATGCAATAAATGAAATAAAAAACACTCTGGAAGAAACAAATAGTAGAATAACAGAGGCAGAAGATAGGATTAGTGAATTAGAAGATAGAATGGTAGAAATAAATGAATCAGAGAGGAAAAAAGAAAAACGAATTAAAAGAAATGAGGACAATCTCAGAGACCTCCAGGACAATATTAAACACTACAACATTCGAATCAAAGGGGTCCCAGAAGAAGAAGACAAAAAGAAAGACCATGAGAAAATACTTGAGGAGATAATAGTTGAAAACTTCCCTAAAATGGGGAAGGAAATAATCACTCAAGTCCAAGAAACCCAGAGGGTCCCAAACAGGATAAACCCAAGGTGAAACACCCCAAGACACATATTAATCAAATTAACAAAGATCAAACACAAAGAACAAATATTAAAAGCAGCAAGGGAAAAACAGCAAATAACACACAAGGGAATTCCCATAAGGATAACAGCTGATCTTTCAATAGAAACTCTCTAAGCCAGGAGGGAATGGCAAGACATACTTAAAGTGATGAAAGAAAATAACCTACAGCCCAGATTATTGTACCCAGCAAGGATCTCATTCAAATATGAAGGAGAAATCAAAAGCTTACAGACAAGCAAAAGCTGAGAGAATTCAGCACCACCAAACCAGCTCTCCAACAAATACTAAAGGATATTCTCTAGACAGGAAACACAAAAACAGTGTATAAATTCGAACCCAAAACAATAAAGTAAATGGCAACGGGATCATACTTATCAATAATTACCTTAAACGTAAATGGGTTGAATGCCCCAACCAAAAGACAAAGACTGGCTGAATGGGTACAAAAACAAGACCCCTACATATGCTGTCTACAAGAAACCCACCTCAAAACAGGGGACACATACAGACTGAAAGTGAAGGGCTGGAAAAAGATTTTTCATGCTAATAGGGACCAAAAGAAAGCAGGAGTAGCAATACTCATATCAGATAAAATAGACTTTAAAACAAAGGCTGTGAAAAGAGACAAAGATGGTCACTACATAATGATCAAAGGATCAATCCAAGAAGAAGATATAACAATTATAAATATATATGCACCCAACACGGGAGCACTGCAATATGTAAGACAAATGCTAACAAGTATGAAAGGAGAAATTAACAGTAACACAATAATAGTGGGAGACTTTAATACCCCACTCACACCTATGGATAGATCAACTAAACAGAAAATTAACAAGGAAACACAAACTTTAAATGATACAATAGACCAGTTAGACCTAATTGATATCTATAGGACATTTCATCCCAAAACAATGAATTTTACCTTTTTCTCAAGCGCACATGGAACCTTCTCCAGGATAGATCACATCCTGGGCCATAAATCTAGTCTTGGTAAATTCAAAAAAATTGAAATCATTCCAAGCATCTTTTCTGACCACAATGCAGTAAGATTAGATCTCAATTACAGGAGAAAAACTATTAAAAATTCCAACATATGGAGGCTGAACAACATGCTGCTGAATAACCAAAAAATCACAGAAGAAATCAAAAAAGAAATCAAAATTTGCATAGAAATGAATGAAAATGAAAACACAACAACCCAAAACCTGTGGGACACTGTAAAAGCAGTCCTAAGGGGAAAGTTCATAGCAATACAGGCACACCTCAAGAAACAAGAAAAAAGTCAAATAAATAACCTAACTCTACACCTAAAGCAACTAGAAAAGGAAGAAATGAAGAACCCCAGGGTTAGTAGAAGGAAAGAAATCTTAAAAATAAGGGCAGAAATAAATGCAAAAGAAACAAAAGAGACCATAGCAAAAATCAACAAAGCCAAAAGCTGGTTCTTTGAAAGGATAAATAAAATTGACAAACCATTAGCCAGACTCATCAAGAAACAAAGGGAGAAAAATCAAATCAATAAAATTAGAAATGAAAATGGAGAGATCACAACAGACAACACAGAAATACAAAGGATCATGAGACTACTATCAACAATTATATGCCAATAAAATGAATAATGTGGAAGAAATGGACAAATTCTTAGAAAAGTGCAACTTTCCAAAACTGGACCTGAAAAAAATAGAAAATCTTAACAGACCCATCACAAGCATGGAAATTGAAACTGTAATCAAAAATCTTCCAGCAAACAAAAGCCCAGGTCCAGATGGCTTCACAGCTGAATTCTACCAAAAATTTAGAGAAGAGCTAACACCTATCCTGCTCAAACTCTCCCAGAAAATTGCAGAGGAAGGTATACTTCCAAACTCATTCTATGAGGCCACCATCACCCTAATACCAAAACCTGACAAAGATCCCACAAAAAAAGAAAATTACAGGCCAATATCACTGATGAACATAGATGCAAAAATCCTTAACAAAATTTTAGCAATCAGAATCCAACAACACATCAAAAAGATCATACACCATG
>NW_011494606.1:7747239-7748216 GCF_000754665.1 Bison bison bison
ACCCTCTTACACTGTTGGTGGGAATGCAAACTAGTACAGCCACTATGGAGAACAGTGTGGAGATTCCTTAAAAAACTGGAAATAGAACTGCCTTATGATCCAGCAATCCCACTGTTGGGCATACATACTGAGGAAACCAGAATTGAAAGAGACACGTGTACCCCAATGTTCATTGCAGCACTGTTTATAATAGCCAGGACATGGAAGCAACCTAGATGTCCATCAACAGATGAATGGATAAGAAAGCTGTGGTACATATACACAATGGAGTATTACTCAGCCATTTGAATCAGTTCTAATGAGGTGGATGAAACTGGAGCCTATTATACAGAGTGAAGTAAGCCAGAAAGAAAAACACCAATACAGTATACTAACGCATATATATGGAATTTAGAAAGATGGTAACAATAACCCTGTATATGAGGCAGCCAAAGAGACACTGATGTATAGAAGAGTCTTTTGGACTCTGTGGGAGAGGGAGAGGGTGGGATGATTTGGGAGAATGGCATTGAAATACGTATAATGTCATATATGAAACGAGTCGCCAGTCCAGGTTCGATGCACGATACTGGATGCTTGGGGCTGTTGCACTGGGACGACCCAGAGGGATGGTATGGCGAGGAAGGAGGGAGGAGGGTTCAGGATGGGGAACACATGTGTACCTGTGGTGGATTCATTTCTATATTTGGCAAAACCAATACAATATTGTAAAGTTTAAAAATAAAATAAAATTAAAAAATAAATAAATAAATTTAAAAAAAAAAAGGACCGCAGGTTAATCAGGGCAACATCCTCCATTCAGATGTTGGAAATCTCAGAGGGGACAAGGCACACGTATGTAAAGAGCACATGTGGGGTCTGCGGGTACAGGACCTGACTTGTGTGGATGGGATGAGACCCACACAGTCCCCAGACCCTGCACCTGGGATCACATGTCTACAGTCTCTAGGGTGACCCCCTCTCCCAGACCCTGCACC
>NW_011494606.1:7748341-7785025 GCF_000754665.1 Bison bison bison
ACCTGGGATCACATGTCTACAGTCTCCAGGGTGACCCCCCCCAGACCCCATACCTGGGGTCACATGTCTACTACAGTCTCCAGGGTGACCCCTCCAGACCCTGCACCTGGGGTCACATGTCTACAGTCTCCAGGGTGATCCCTTCCAGACCTTGCACCTGGGGTCCTATGTCCACAGTCTCCAGGGTGACCCTCCTTCCCAGACCATGTACCTGGGGTCACATGTCTACAGTCTCTAGGGTGACCCCCTCTCCCAGACCCTGCACCTTCGGTGGCAAGACCCTTGGTTAGGACACCAGGCCTCTGCTGGTTGGGCCCCTTCGGTGGAAATAAGTGAGTTCCTGTAAGCTCCTGGCTTGGCAGATATAGAACTATCGGGTCAATCTCGTTCCCCAACACTTGTCCCATAGCAGTCCTCCTCTTTTCCCTTCAGTTCTACGTTATATTAACTGGTTTTACAGCTGTCATGATAATGACAGCTACTTGAAAACACTACCTTGGTGCTGGCAGTCTCAGTCTTTTGTTGTCCTGCTGAGGTGCTGTGAAAACACACCAGACGCTGGGCTGGAAGACGAGGGGCAGGTCTGGTCTCTGCTGAGTAAGGACACTCTGCTGGAAGGAGAGCAGAGCAGCAACCTCACCTGCTGCCCATTGGCTTTTTGCCTGATCCATGTGCCCTGCAATCAATTGCCCAGATAAACCTGCTCCCCTCTTGCCATGCTCGTGCTGGTGAATTGGAATAATTACCAGGTAGCTCACCTGAGATGGAGAAGGCAATGGCACCCCACTCCAGTACTCTTGCCTGGAAAACCCCATGGAAGGAGGAGCCTGTAGGCTGCAATCCATGGGGTCTCGAAGAGTCGGACACGACTGAGCGACTTCACTTTCACTTTTCATTGTCATGCATTGGAGAAGGAAATGGCAACCCACTCCAGTGTTCTTGTCTGGAGAATCCCAGGGATGGAGGAGCCTCGTAGGCTGCCGTCTATGGGGTCGCATAGAGTTGGACACGACTGAAGCAACTTAGCAGCAGCAGTAGCAGCAGCAGCTCACCTGAGGAGTCTCCAGGAGCCCCACGGATAGGGAATCTTGCAGGGGTAAAGAGGGAATAGGCATTGCTGCTGCTGCCAAGTCACGTCAGTCATGTCCAACTTTGTGCGACCCCATAGATGGCAGCCCAACAGGCTCCCCTGTCCCTGGGATTCTCCAGGCAAGAACACTGGAGTGGGTTGCCATTTCCTTCTCCAATGCATGAAAGTGAAAAGTGAAAGTGAAATCTCTCAGTCGTTTCCGACTCTTCGTGACCCCATGGACTGCAGCCCACCAGGCTCCTCCGTCCATGGGATTCTCCAGGCAAGAGTACTGGAGTAGGGTGCCATTGCTTTCTCCGGAATTGGCACAGGCCTGTGTAAAATGATACTGTAAAGCATTAATTACTAAACACAGGTCAAGTGAAACTCACATATATTCTTCCCTTTTTCTTGGCTTTGAGTGTATGGTCTCCCTCTGCACATGATTCTGACCCACACAGATGGAGTGAGATTCACACAGACCCCAGAGCCTCCTACCTGGGGTTACACATTCCGTGGTCAGGATACCATGGCTGTGATTGGTGGGCCTCCAAAGTGTAAACAAGCCAGGTCCATGTAGTCAAAGCTATGGTTTTTCCAGTAGTCATGTATGGATGTGAGAGTTGGACCATAAAGAAGGCTGAGTGCTGAAGAAATCATGCTTTTGAACTGTGGTGCTGGAGAAGACTCTTAAGAGACCTTGGACAGCAAGATCAAACCAGTCAATCCTAAAGGAAATCAACTGTGAATATTTATTGGAAGGACCGATGCTGAAGCTGAAGCTACAATACTTAGGCCACCTGCTGGGAAAAGCTGACTCATTGGAAAAAACCCTGATGCTAAGAAAGATTGAAGGCAGGAGGAGAAGGGGACAACAGAGGATGAGATGGCTGGATGGCATCACCGACTCAACCGATGTGGGCTTGAGCAAACACCGGGAGATAGAGGAGGAGGACAGGGAAGCCTGGCGTGCTGCAGTCCGTGGGGTCACAAAGAGTTGGACGGACTTAGAGACTGAATGACAGCAAGCAGGTAGCCCACCCGAGGTGTCTCTATGAGCCCCAGGGGAGGTGAACTTGTCAGAGGGAAAGCCTCAGAGCCCTACCTCAGCACTGACCCCTGGGAGGGCCTTGGAACACCATTCAGAGAAAAGCACGGTTACCCAGAGAAACCCACCTCAGCTCCAGACCCCAGCATCTGAGCGCTGACATTCAGATGTAGGCACGGAGTTTTCTGGGACAGAGGCCAGGTGGGGTCTCTACCCAGGTCTCCATGTCCTACTGCGCAGAGAACCCGGTCAGGTGTAAATATTCTCATTATAGAAGCACACGGTCTCATCTAAACATAAGCAGGGTAGACAGGACTTGGAGAGGTCTGAATCTACCATGTAGACAGAACTTGGTCAGGTTCAAAGTAGCTTAGGGCTGTGCTCCCAGGAGGCACACCCCCGGGGTCTCTCATCCTTGGACGGGGACTCACCCCTACGTGGGAACTAGGATGTACCCTTCTTGAAGAAGAGATCATCCCTGGGCTCCACATTTCACCCACGTCAGGAAACGGAACAAAAGCTTCGTCACTAAACATCTCAAGGGGCAGAACAAAGCTGTGAGCAGGTTCTGCGGCCACGTGGTGGTCAGGGCCCAGGGGAGAGCCAGGAACCTCGAGCGCAGCCCAGGGTCCTGCAGGGACAGACTGGAAGTGGCTCGGCTGCAGCATCGAAAGCTTCCAGCAGGAGGCGCTGCCCGGGTCGCCCAGGAAGGACAGTCCCCTAAGGTCTGGCAGGGAGAGCGGTCCGTCCATCCTGATGGTCAGTTGGAGTGGAGCATCCTCAGGTCCTGCTTCCCTGCAGGGTTGGGGAGGGTGGCTGAAACCTCCTAGGCTCCCGCTCAGGTAACATCCTGCTGGGGCTGATGCCCACAGGATGGTGAGTGCCAGGAGATGAGGGAGGGGAATGCAGACTGCGTGTCTCATGGGAACTGTTTTGGTTTTGCAAGATAGAAGTAGCGACTGACAACAGTGCACACAAGCATGCACTGTGCAGCATTTACAACAGCTGAGACATGTAAGTAACCAAGATGTACATGGACAGATGAATGAAGAAAGAAGTCATCTATGCATAGAATGGAATGTGATTGCCATGAAAACAAAATCCCATTTACAGGGATAATCTAGAACAATCATAGATTAATCTAGGACAATCATAGTAAGTGAAGTACTTCAGAAGGAAACTGATACCAATGAGCTATTTTATAAAAACGAAATACACGCACAGTCTTAGGAAACAAACATGGTTACCAAAGAGGAGTGGTGGGTGGAAGGGATAAATTAGGAGGTGGGGATTCATTTATATTCACAAATACATATAGAATATAGAATCAGCATGAACCTACTTTAGAAAGGGTAGTGTACTACACACTCTATAATAATGTTATGTGAGAAAAAAAAGATGAATCAATATGTTTATGGAGATAACTGATGAAGAATCTCTACACCGACTAACACAACGTTGTAAGTCAGCTATCCTCCTAAAAACGTAAACGCTAACTTAAAAAGACAAAAAAACAAAAAAAACAAGGATTAATGAGACACAGGCTTCTGGCCTGTGCCAGAAGAAACCATGGACTAGGAATAACCCTAAGGCTCTGGTTACTATAGTAACAGGAGTAGGGGATGAAGAAATCCTGTCTCCTTGTGGCCATTTCCCACAACAGAAACTGTAAAGCTATTGCTTATGCTGCAGTGAAATAAGAAACAGTTTTTTCTCTTTGGTCTTTTGATTCCTTCTCTACTTTAGCTGTTCCTGATCTATAGTCTGCATTGATAACTAAGTTTTCTTCTTTTCAGAAGATTGAGCTATTGACTTTTTTGAAACAATGATAAAAGGAACAAGAATATAAAAACCTTATACCTTTGTGGAAATACATGTGTTTTGGAGGAAATAGAAAGGTGGCTTTAATCCCTAAGCTGGCAGAGACAAAAACACAGTATGCTTGTGCCTCAAGAACAGTGTCTCCCCCACGATGGGGAATCAAGGGGATCACACAGTTTGGGCTTGTAGTTAGAGGTTGGAGATAAAGAGCAAAAGAGCAAAAAGAGTATTCTTTCTTTTTGCATTTTTGTTTCAAAACAGTCACTAGGTTGGCATCAGGGAGCCCAGTAACTTGGGTCCGGCAAGGCTCAGGAGGTGGGTGCCTTGACTTTTGTGGATTGCACTGCGGCTTTCTCCCTGTAATGCAAAAAGAGGGGGAAACAAACTATAAGGGGAGTTTTGCAGAGAGAGTACCATAAAGTTAAGCATTAGGATGTGACTAGCATAAAATTAAAAGATAATAGAAGCAAAGTATGGCTCATGCAGAGATAGAGGGCGATAGGTGTGGGATATCCCTGGAGAAGGGATTGGCTACCCACTCCAGTATTCTAGCCAGGAAAATTTTATGGACAGAGGAGCCTGGTGAGCTATAGTCCATGGGATCACAAAGAGTCAGACATGACTGAGTGACTAACACACACACACGTGTAGGATATAGCTTGTATAACAGGTTAGTCTTCTGAAAAGAAGGAAACTTAATTATCAATGCCGTCTAGATCAGGAACAGTTAGAGTAGACAAAGACTCAAAAGGCAAAAGAGAAAAAGAAAACTATTTTTTATTTCACTGCAACACTTATAAACACTTCATATTCACAAAGACTGCTGGGCTCTAAATGACACTGGCACTTTAAA
This sequence comes from Bison bison bison, assembly GCF_000754665.1. Taxonomy (NCBI): domain Eukaryota; kingdom Metazoa; phylum Chordata; class Mammalia; order Artiodactyla; family Bovidae; genus Bison; species Bison bison. The sequence continues at coordinate 7,753,133 of NW_011494606.1, forward strand.
AACTCCATGGGTAACTAATTGAAAATAAATAAAAACTGGACAGAGGGTGAAGAAGAAAATTTCCACAGTCAATTCCGCACACACTAGTTAAATCAAAGCCCATGAAAATGTGCTGCACATCAGGAATTGTTAGAGACGTGCAAATCAAAACCACAGCAAGGGAACACTGCACCTGTTTGAGGCCATCCTCAGTCTACAAAGGTGAATGGTGGAGAAGACACGGAGGAAAGAGAACACTCATGGTGCTGATGAGCTATAAATGCTAAGAATCACTGTGGAGAGGAGTATGGAACTGCTTTTGATCTGTAGTCAAGTTGAGCTTCCCTGGTAGCTCAGTTGGTGAAGAATCCATGTGCAACGCAGGAGACCCTGGTTCAATTCCTGGGTCAGGAAGATCCATCCCCTGGAGAAAGGATAGGCTACCCATATCAGTATTCTTGGGCTTCCCTGTGGCTCAGCTGGTAAAGAATCCGCCTGCAGTGTGGGAGACCTGGGTTCCATCCTTGGGTTGGGAAGATACCCCTGGAGAAGGGAAAGATTACCTGCTCCAGTATTCTGGCCTGGAGAATTCTATGGACTGTATAGTCCAAGGGGTCACAGAGTCAGACACAACTGAGAGACTTTCACTTTCACCAAGACAAACATCGATTCCAGCCCAGGTCACAGGATGACTTAAAACATGTCCTGCTCAGCGTTCCCCCATTGTCAGCACCAATAAGGGCAGAAGGTGCCTGAACAGCAGCTCTGCCTGAAGCCAGCAGACAGCCTCGGTGAGGGACACATCAGTCAAGTCTCTTCCTTGTCAGATGGTTAACGAGGCTCCCCCTTCATAGCAAAGGGCTCCTTAACTCCAAATTCATTTTGCATAGAGAAGAGGAAAGAATCAGACATAAACTATAAACTAAATCAAGTATCTTTATTTTTAACTTTAAATATAAAAAGTGAAGGATAAAAGCAGTAAAAATCACACGTTAAGTGAATAAATTACAAACTAAATCAACTATATATTCTGACATATTAAAAAAGAGGAGGAGGATGGAAGCAACACAAATTTCTATAAGTGACTATGTGGGTACCACCCAAGTTCTCTAGTCAACTCCACCGCTAGACTCGGCTGCAGACACCATCCGGGAACCAAAGCTGCTCTTACCATCACACTGGGAGGAGCCCTCTTTGTCACCAGGGCACAGAGAGAACCCAAGTCTGTGCCTTCAGGCACCTCTTCTGCCAGGCTCCAAGCAGAAGGCTCCACTTGAGTTGTGTTCTTCATCTTCTCCTGCAGGTTAATGATGGGAAAATGGGGCAAAGGAAGCACCTAGAACTTGGACACCTCCCCTTTCTGCAGTTGTTTTATTTTCTTCTCTTTCTGTAAATGACTTTTTTGAATCAAAAGAGAAAGGGTATATTTCCACAGTTCTCCTCACTGGGATTTTGGGCTTCAAAGGTACTCCGTCAAGGGGCAGTTATCGAGCTCTTATTATTACTGGCTGCTCCTCATCCTCATCTTCTTGGGTGGGTTTTGGGGTTCTCTTCTTCTGAACAAAGGCAGGAGTCCTGGGGACAGTGAGTGGAATTTCTTTCTTCTTAGGAACACCCACAACACCTAACAAGATGCGATAAGGGCAAGGCTTCACATAAATTTAAAGTGTTTATCCTCTTTGCTTCTCCCTGTTTGATTTCTTTTCTCCGTTTCAAAGTCAAAGCCAATAGGCACTGCCTGCTTCTCTGGCAGTTTCTTAGGGAAAATGCCCCCACTGTAAAGAATTGTAGAATCCAGTTTCCATGCTTTAAATTTGTAGAGCCCTGCTTCTACAGGATTACATTTCTTGGATTTTGCATTTGTTTCCAACACCTCCGCCACCTCTTCCTGCATTTTTTTTCTCTTCTCTGATTCTTGCTTCTCGGTACTTTTTAGGCTCTTCTATATATGGGAAGAAGAACCTGAAAAAGAATAGATACACATTTATGCATGACTGAATTAAGTTCCTGTACACCTTACACAAACACAACATTGGAAATCAACTCTATTCCAATATAGGATCAAAATGAAATTGCACAGAAAGAAAAAAGAAAGGGGCATGAAAAAATGCTGCTGGCACTTTCCATGACAGCAACATGTAAAGCTGTGCTGATGGGCACTTAATATTCAGAAGACCCATGGGGTTGTGAGTAAACAACACCTGCCTTCAAGGACTGTTCTAGCAGTGTTGGTCGAAACACAGGGCAGACATTCAGAAGCCAATTGCTAGATATTTCACTCATACCCTTTAAAAAACAATCACAGAGAATGATGTTAACCTCACTAAATATTAGAGAAATTCAAATCAAAACTACAATGAGGTATCACCTCACACCGATCAGAATGACCATTGTCAAACACTCTACAAAGAACCAAGGCTGGAGAGGGTGTGGAGAAATGAGAACCTTCCTCCATCAATGCTGGAATGCCAACTGGGAACAGCCACTATGGAGACAGTGTGCACACGTGCTAAGTCATTCCAGTCGTGTCTGACTCTTTTTGACCCTATGAACTGTAACCTGCCAGGCTCCTCTGTCCATGGGATTCTCCAGGCAAGAAATACCGGAATGGGTTGTCTCTAGGGGATCTTCCCCACCCAGGGATCCAACGCACGTCTGTTTCCCGTGTGGGCAGGAGGGTTCTTTACCACTAGCGCCACCTGGGAAGCCCATGGAAACAGCGTGGAGGTTCCTTAAACAAGGAAAATGGGAACAAAATTACAACAGCCCTGTCGACTTAAAAAATATTCAGAACCTAAAAGTTGAGAGTTATGTTTTATTCAGTAGGAATTTTTAGGACTTCGAGCTCAGGAGACACCATCTCAAGCAACCCTGAGAGAACTGCTCCCGGGATGGGGAGGGGAGGAGCCAGCTTACACAGAGCTTTGTAACAAAGGGCAGGTAGTCTGAATATCAAAAGATTACTGCTAAAGAAAGCCAGACATCCTGAGTCAAGGAATTTAGTGCTTTTCTGTGTAAGGGAAGATGCAAGAGTCAGGGCTCCCTGAAATCTTTCCTTTCATATGCACCTCACCAATCTGGGCCAGCATCCTGAGCTTCCTTTCCTCAGGGCTCACCTTAGGGAGTGTCTGCAGTCTGATGGCTGCTAGAAAGCAGATATTCTTCTTCTTGAGTTCCTGAAGTCTCAACGGCTCATATTGAAGAGCTGCAATTGCTGCTGTATATTGTCACCCTGCTTATTTAACTTATATGCAGAGTACATCATGAGAAATGCTGGGCTGGAGGAAGCACAAGCTAGAATCAAGATTGCTGGGAGAAATATCAATGACCTCAGATATGCAGATGACACCACCCTTATGGCAGCAAGTGAAGAGGAACTAAAAACCTCTTGATGAAAGTGAAAGAGGAGAGTGAAAAATTTGGCTTAAAGCTCAACATTCAGAAAACGATGATCATGGTATCCGGTCCCATCCCTTCATGGCAAATAGATGGGGAAATGGTGGAAACAGTGTCAGACTTTATTTTTTGGGGGCTCCAAAATCACTGCAGATGGTGACTGCAGCCATAAAATTAAAAGACGCTTACTCTTTGGAAGGAAAGTTATGACAAACCTAGACAGCATATTAAAAAGCAGAGACATTACTTTGTCAAGAAAGGTCCGTCTAGTAAAGGCTATGGTTTTTCCAGTGGTCATGTATGGATGTGAGAGTTGGACTGTGAAGAAGGCTGAGCACCGAAGAATTGATGCCTTTGAACTGTGGTGTTGGAGAAGACTCTTGAGACTCCCTTGGACTGCAAGGAGATCCAACCAGTCCATCCTAAAGGAGATCAGTCCTGGGTGTTCATTGGAAGGACTGGTGTTGAAGCTGAAACTCCCATACTTTGGCCACCTGATGCGAAGGGCTGACTCCTTGGAAAAGACCCTGATGCTGGGAAAGTTTGAGGGCACGAGGAGAAGGGGATGACAGAGGATGACAGGGTTGGATGGCATCACTGACTGGATGGACATGAGTTTGAGCAAGCTCTGGGAGATGGTGATGGACAGGGAAGGCTGGCGTGCTGCAGTCATTGGGGTTGCAGTGAGTCAGACGTGACTGAGCAACTGAACTGAACTGAATCGGTTCTGAATATTCACAAGGCAGGCAGGGCTGGAAAGGACACCTGCCCTCAAGTGAAGTCCTTGGGGTAAACCACCAAAAAATGAATTCAAAATAGGGTTGTCGTTCAAGAAGCCAATTTCAACAGGCAAACTGTACTCTCACTGTATAGGATCAAAAAGCACATGGAAACATAGTTCACATGACTAATTATCAAATCAATGCAAATCAAAATACTGAGGAATCACCTCACCATGGTCAGAATGGCCATCATCAGAAAGACCCACAAAGAATAAATGCTGCAGAGGTCAGAGACAAAAAGGAATCTTCCTTCTTTCTTGGTGGGGGTGTAAATGGGTGCAGCCACTGTGGAAAACAGCAAGAGGTTCTTTAAAAAACTCAACACACAGGTACCATATGATCCAGCAGTCCCACTCCTGGGTTCAGATACAGAGAAAATCATAATTTGAAATGACTCGTGCACTCTTATATTCAGAGCAGCACTATTTATTAGAGCCGAGAAGGAGAATCAACAAACATGGCCAGAGATAAAAAACGGAAGACTTAGTGAGACAACTAGACACTAGAATACTCCTCACTCATAAAACAGAATTAAACAAATCCATTGGGAGCAGCAAAGATGGACAAAGACATTACCATGTGCATGGAAGTAAGTCGGAGAGAGAGAAATATGATCAGATATCACCTACAGGAGGAATCTATCAATTTATACCAATGAACTACTATAGAAAACAGAAAAAGACATATATAATAAAGAAAGTCAATACCAAAGAATGTTCAAACTACCATACAATTGCACTCATTTCACATTTTTGCAAGGTAATGCTTAAAATCCTTCAAGTTATCCTTCAACAGGATGTGAACTGAGAAGTTCTAGATGTTCAAGCTGGATTTAGAAAAGGAAGAGGAACCAGAGATCAAATTGCTAACATCCACTGGATCGTAGAAAAAAGAAAGGGAATTTCAGAAAAACTTCTACTTCTGCTTCATTGACTACACTAAAGCCTTTGACTGTGTTCAGTTCAGTTCAGTTCAGTCACTCAGTCGCGTCTGACTCTTTGCGACTCCATGAGTTGCAGCATGCCAGGCCTCCCTGTCCATCACCAACTCCCGGAGTTCACTGAGACTCACATCCATCGAGTCAGTGATGCCATCCAGCCATCTCATCCTCTGTCGTCCCCTTCTCCTCCTGCCCCCAATCCCTCCCAGCATCAGAGTCTTTTCCAATGAGTCAACTCTTCGCATGAGGTGGCCAAAGTACTGGAGTTTCAGCTTTAGCATCATTCCTTCCAAAGAAATCCCAGGGCTGATCTCCTTCAGAATGGACTGGTTGGATCTCCTTGCAGTCCAAGGGACACTCAAGAGTCTTCTCCAACACCACAGTTCAAAAGCATCAATTCTGCACTCAGCTTTCTTTACAGTCCAACTCTCACATCCATACACGACTACTGGAAAAGCCACAGCCTTGACTAGACGAACCTTTCTTGACAAAGTAATGTCTCTGCTTTGTAATATGCTGTCTAGGTTGGTCATAACTTTTCTTCCAAGGAGTAAGTGTCTTTTAATTTCATGGCTGCAGTTACCATCTGCAGTGATTTTGGAGCCCCCAAAAATAAAGTCAGCCACTGTTTCCACTGTTTCCCCATCTATTTTCCATGAAGTTTTGAGAGTCCCTTGGACTTCAAGGAGATCCAACCAGTCCATCCTAAAGGAGATCAGTCCTGGGTGTTCATTGGAAGGACTGATGTTGAAGCTGAAACTCCAGTACTTTGGCCACCTGATGCAAAGAGCTGACTCATTGGAAAAGATCCTGATGCTGGGAAAGATTGAGGGCAGGAGGAGAAGGAGACGACAGAGGATGAGATGGTTGGATGGCATCACCGACTCAATGGACATGGGTTTGGGTGGACTCTGGAGTTGGTGATGAACAGGGAGGCCTGGCGTGCTGTGGTTCATGGGGTCACAAAGAGTCGGACATGACTGAGTGACTGAACTGAACTGAACTGAACTGATGGGACCGGATGCCATGGTCTTAGTTTCTGAATGTTGAGCTTTAAGCCAACTTTTTCACTCTCCTCTTTCACTTTCATCAAGAGGCTCTTTAGTTCTTCACTTTCTGCCAAAAGGGTGGTGTCATCTGCATATCTGAGGTTATTGATATTTCTCCCAGCAATCTTGATTCCAGTTTGTGCTTCACCCAGCCCAGCGTTTCTTATGATGTACTCTGCATATAGTTTAAATAAGCAGGGTGACAATATACAGCCTTGACGTACTCCTTTTCCTATTTGGAACCAGTCTGTTGTTCCATGTCCAGTTCTAACTGTTGCTTCCTGACCTGCATACAGGTTTCTCAAGAGGCAGGTCAGGTGGTCTGGTTTTCCCATCTCTTTCAGAATTTTCCACAGTTTGTTGTTATCCACGCAGTCAAAGGTTTTGGTGAGGTCAATAAAGTAGAAGTACATGTTTTTCTGGAACTCTCTTGCTTTTCAATGACCCAATGGGTGTTGGCAATTTGATCTCTGGTTCTTCTGTCTTTTCTTAATCCAGCTTGAACATCTGGAAGTTCATGGTTCATGTACTATTGAAGCCTGGCTTAGAGAGTTTTGAGCATTACTTTACTAGTGTGTTGTTGGAACATTCTTTAACATTGCCTTTCTTGGGATTGGAACAAAAACTGACCTTTTCCAGTCCTGTGGCCATGATTGAGTTTTCCAAATTTGCTGGCATATTGAATGCAGCACTTTAACAGCATCATCTTTTAGGATTTGAAATAGCTCAACTGGAATTCCATCACCTCCACTAGCTTTGTTTGTAGTGATGCTTCCTAAGGCCCACTTGACTTTGCATTCCAAGATGTCTGGCTCTAGGTGAGTGATCACACCATTGTGGTTATCTGGGTCATGAAGATCTTTTTTGTATAGTTCTTCTGTGTATTCTTGCCACCTCTTCTTAATATCTTCTGCTTCTGTTAGGTCCATACCATTTCTGTCCTTTATCGAGCACATCTTTAAATGAAATGTTCTCTTGGTATCTCTAGTTTTCTTGAAGAGATCTCTAGTCTTTCCCATTCTATTGTTTTCCTCTATTTCTCTGCATTAATCACTGATGAAGGCTTTCTTATCTCTCCTAGGTATTCTTTGGAACTCTGCATTCAAATGGGTATATCTTTCCTTTTCTCCTTTGCCTTTAGCTTCTCTTCTTTTCTCAGCTATTTGTAAGGCCTCCTCAGACAACCATTTTGTCTTTTTGTATTTCTTTTTCTTAGGAATGGTCTTGATCACTGCCTCCTGTACAATGTCATGAACCTCTGTCCATAGTTCTTCAGGCACTCTATCAACCTTTGAATCTATTTTGAACAGTATGAAAAGGCAAAAAGATAAGACACTGAAAGATGAACTCCCCAGGTCGGTACTTGCCCAATATGCTACTGGAGAGGTGTGGATTAATAACTCCAGAAAGAAGGAAAAGATGGGCCCAAGTGAAAACAACACCCAGTTGTGTATGTGACTGGTAATGGAAGTAAAGTCTGATGCTGTAAAGAACAATATTGCATAGGAACCTAGCATGTTAGGTCTATGAATCGAGGCAAATTGGAAGCAGTCAAACAGGAGATGGCAAGAGTGAACATCAACATGTTAGGAATCAGTGAACTAAAATGGACTGGAATGGGTGAATTTAATTCAGATGACCACTATATCTACTACTGTGGGCAAGAATCCCTTAGAAGAAATGGAGTAGCCCCCATAGTCAACAAAAGAGTCCAAAGTGCAGTGCTTGGGTGCAATCTCCAAAATGACAGAATGATCTCTGTTCATTTCCAAGGCAAACCATTCAATATCACAGTAATCCAAGTTTATGCCCCGACCAGTAAAGCTGAAGAAGCTGAAGTTGAATGGTTCTATGAAGATCTACAAGACCTTCTAGAACTAACACCCAAAAATGATGTCCGTTTCATCACAGGGTACTTGAATGCAAAAGTAGGAAGTCAGGAAATACCTGGAGTAACAGGCAACTTTGGCTTTGGAGAACAAAATGAAGCAGGGCAAAGGCTAACAGACTTCTGCCAAGAGAAAGCCCCGCTCATAGCAAACACCCTCTTTCATCAACACAAGAGACGAATCTACACATGGACATCACCAGATAGTCAATACTGAAATAAAATTGATTATATTCTTTGCAGCCAAAGATGGAGAAGCTCTATACAGTCAGCAAAAACAGTACTGGAAGATGACTGTGGCTGAGATCATGAACTCCTTCTCTATGAACCATGCATATTTATTGAAGAAGAGAAAATAAAACTCAACTGTCAATAATGAGTTAATGTTGAAATTTACTGCAGGAATAAGCTCCATAAAGGGGCACAGGATCAGACAAGCTTCGTTGGGGTTGGGTGCCAAGAAGAAGGTCAAATCAGTGGCAGGAGATAGGACACAAAATTCGGAGGTTGCACAACTCTCTAAATAGCCTCCATCAATGTCTTTAGAGCTAGAGTGTTTCCCAGCCAAACCAAAACAAGGAGTTCATGACCAGGTTATAATCTACGTTAGAGAGTATGGGGATCCATCTTGTGCCTGCTATTTTGATAACCACATCTTCAGCAATATAGTTTACATCCTGCTCTCTCTCATTGTCTTTTTCCCTCTCACTCTTAGGGACACCCTCACTGTTAGAACACCCTTTCTCTGTGTTCACTAAATAATTTGCAATAAGGTATACTAACTACTTCAGTTGCCCTTTGTTTTAAAAGTCAGTCACTACCCTGCTGGCCTTTCAGGTGAATAGGACTTACCTAAAACACTTAGCAAAGTGCTAAGACTTACATAGTTACAGAAGAATCAGGCTTGTCCTCTATCAGTTGTAAAATTTCTATTGTTTGTAAGCATGAAATTAAAAAATGCTTGCTCTTTGAAAGAAAAGCCATGACAAACCTAGATAGCATATTAAAAAGCAGAGAGATTACTTTGCCAACAAAGGTCCATATAGTCAAACTATGGTTTTTCCAGGAGTCATGTATGGAGTGAGAGTTGGACCATAAAGAAGGCAGAGTGCCAAAGAATTGATGCTTTTGAACTGTGGTGTTGGAGAAGACTGTTGAGAGTCCCTTAGACAGCAAGGAAATCAAACCAGTCCATCGTAAAGGAAATAAATTCTGAAAATTCACTGGAAGAACTGATGCTGAAACCGAAGCTCCAATACTTTGGCCACCTGATGAGAAGAACTGACTCATTGCAAAAGACCCTGATGCTGGGAAAGATTGAAGGTGAGAGGAGAAGGAGATGACAGAGTATGAGACGGTTGGATGGCATCCCCAACTCGATGGACATGAGTTTGAGCAAGCTCTGGGAGATGGTGAAGGACAGGGAATCCTGGTGTGCTCCATGGGATCACAAAGAGTCAGATGTGAATGGCTACTGAACAGCAACAGCAAAGCATGAGAGGCTATTCTCAATATGCAAGGGTGAGAATGGATTTTTTACTATGATTTAGCAGTTCCATGGGGTCTTGAAGAGTCGGAAACGACTGAGCGACTTCACTTTTACTTTTCACTTTCATGCATTGGAAAAGGAAATGGCAATCCACTCCAGTGTTCTTGCCTGGAGAATCCCAGGGACGGGGGAGCCTGGTGGGCTGCTGTCTATGGGGTCGCACAGAGTCGGACATGACTGAAGCGACTTAGCAGCAGCAGCAGTTATTTCAATAAAATACTTAAGAATTGTCTCAGGAAGAGTGAAGAAACAAATGTTGACCAATATTTACTTGTCCTTTTAAAATGCACCAATAAAAATTTGAATCATTAGCCATTCTGACTGATTCTGAACCAGGTGGAACCATCTTATGTCCTAGCATAACTATTCTGATTTCTGAGGATAAGCGGGCATATGTAATCCCCCCAAACCATATACAATTATCAACAGATCAGATGTCTTACTTCTGTTAGAATATGTAAGAGTGAGACCTATTCAGGAACTCTTACAAGGACAAACAAATGTAATCGGCTTTGCTGAATGCCATCTTGCTTTTTTATTTCTTCTTTCTCCCTTTCTCCTCTCCTTCCTTCCTTTCCCCTTTCTTCAGACACTCATACTGAGCACACTTGTTTCTAAGCTTACTTTAAAATTGAAGCATAGTTGATTACCAAAGCTGTGTTAGTTTTCAGGCGTACAGCAAAGTGATTCAGTTTTGCATACATATCTATCTTTTTTCAGATTTTTCCATTAGAGGTTATTACAAAATATTGAGTATAGGTCCCCATACTACATAATAGGTCTTTGTTGATTATCTATTTTATATATGGCAGTATATATATATATATATGTTAATCCCAAACTCCTAACTTATTCCCCCTCCTTCCCCTTTGGTAAAAATGTTTGTTTTCCATGTCTGTGGATCCATATCTGTTTTGTATATAAGTTAATTTGTATAATTTTATTAGATTCCACATATAAGTGCTGTCATGTGATATTTATCTTTTTCTGTCTGGCTTACTTCCCTTAGCATGAAAATACGTCCATCCATGCCGCTGCCAGTGGCATTATTTCATTCATTTTGATGGCCAGTAATATTCATTGCATATATGTGGATATATGGGCTTCCTAGGTGGCTCAGACTGTAAAGAATCTGCCTGCAGAGAAAGAGACCCACGTTTGATCAATGGGTCAGGAAGATCCCCTGGAGAAGGGAATGGCAACTCACTCAATACTCTTGCCTGGAAAATTCCATGGACAGAGCAACGTGGCAGGCTACAGGTCATGGGATCTCAAGGAGTCACTCACAGCGAAGTAACTTCACTTCTCAAGAATCAGACTGCTGGTCCCTTCTTGCTGGGAGGTCATCTGACAGTATGTTTCACCCTATCAGGGTAAACACAGGCATGGCCACCCACATTCCCAGAACACTCTCCACCAGTATTTTTGTTCAGAATCGGTGCACTGTGTGTATGCTACGAGTGTCTTTACACAGCTCTAAATGAGGAGGGAAACGTGTTATCTTCAAGCTGGAAATCCAGGCAGTAAGGAAAATCACTATATTCTTCCTGGGAAAGCTGGATTGTTGCAGCGCTGCTTGCCACTTCTTAGTGGGAAGTCATCGCCCAGTGCACTTTCACCGAATTCAGCTGAGAACAGATGTGGAAGTCAGCACTCTCAGAACACCCCCCACTGAACTCTTTAATCAGCGAATGGTGCAATCTGTCCTTGGGCTCCCTTACACAGCTTTCTAACTACAGGGACATTTGCTTTTCTTAACACAGGATATGGAACCTAATGGTAGAAGCAGCATTTCTTCGTGTGGCTGCAATTCCTTGCCGCTGGATCATTTCCAGTGGAATGTAAACTCCTTTGGTAACAAAACTAGATGCGCTCAGCACTCGCAGACACAGCCTGTTTCCTCAGGGGCAGTCCCAGGATGACCTAGGTATGGGTTCACAAGGCTCAGAAATGCAAGGAAACATACTGGATGTGACTTTGGAAATTAGGGCCTCTGTGCAAACCTGGAGTTCTCACATCTTAGAATCTAGACTGTTGCTGATTGACAGATGCCTGAAAAACACTCTCTTTTTTGCCTTTCATTCATCAAAGGAACATAGATTTTACAGCATTCTGTTTGCTGAGAGTAACAGACTGCTCGTAAATCCTTGCTTGGAGGTCATTTTTAAGTAAAAATTTCCCCTGACTGTGTTACAGTAGGGAAAGCCCCCACACTCACTGGGACAAGCAAACAAACATCAAAATGTCTGTTCCATCGAGTTTTCTCTGTAGGAAGGATCCAGTGATCCTAGGTCTGTCTGGAAAATTCTTGGATACTCCAGGGACACATACTGAGTGTAAACCTGGATACTGGACCTTCTTGGCAAACTTAGCATTTTCTCTCTGTTGACCCTAAAAAGGTGCCACCTAGCAGTTGCCCGAAAATCCATCCAATTGCTGTTTTCTTACTTGTGACAGCAATATCTTTGGTCAACCTTTGGGATTTCTGAAGCAAGCAGGTGGTTTGCAACTCCCTGCAGCAGGATCATTTCCATTAGAATGTCAACTAATCTAGGTAACAATAGTATGGCACTCACACTGTTACACAATCTCCCAAAGCCTGTTTCCTCTTGGGCAGACCCAATATGACCTAGGAATGTGTTCACAAGACTCGAAAAGTACAGGGAAACATACTCACTATGAGTCTGGAAGTTAGGTTCTCTGTGCAAACCTGGAGTTCTCACATCTTAGAATCTATACAGCTCCTGATAGATAGATGCCTGAAAAACACTCTCTTTTTATGTCTTTTATTTGTCGAAGAAACATAGCTTTCCCAGCATTCTGTGTGCTGCGAGTAACACACTGCTTGAAAATCCTTGCTTGCAGGTCGTTTTTCAGTAACAATTTCCCCTGACTGTGTTACAGTAGGGAAAGTCCCCACACTCACAGGGACAAGCAAACAAACATCAAAATGTCTGTTCCATCAAGTTTTCTCTGTAGGAAGGATCCAGTGATCCTAGGTCTGTCTGGAAAATTCTTGGATACTTCAGGGATACATACTGAGTGTGAACCTGGATACTGGACTTTGTTGGCAACATTAGGATTTTCTCTCTGTTGACCTTAAAACAGTGTGGCCTAGCAACTGCTTGAAAATCCATCCAATTGCTATTTTCTTACTTGTGACAGCAATATCTTTGGTCAAACCTTTGGGATTTCTGAAGCAAGCAGCCGGCTTGCAATTCCTTGGCGCTGGATCATTTCCAGTGGAGGGTCAGCTAATCTAGGTAACAACTCACAGACACACTCTTACAGCCTGTTTCCTCATGGGCAGTCCCAGGATGACCTAGGAACAGGTTCACAAGACTCCAAAGTGTGAAATGCAATGTGGGGAAACATACTGACCTTGACTTTGAAATTAGGGTGTCTGTGCAAACCTGGAGCTCTCACATCTTAGAATCTAGACTGTTGCTGATTGACAGATGCCTGAAAAACACTCTTTTTTTTGGCCTTTCATTCATCAACTTTCATCATTGACTTCCCTGGTGGCTCTGATGGTAAAGCGTTTCTCTACAATGCGGGAGACGAGGGTTCAGATCACTGGGTTGGGAAGATCCCCTGGAGAAGGAAATGGCAATCCACTCCAGGACTATTGCCTGGAAAATCCCATGGACAGAGGAGCCTGGTAGGCTACAGCCCATGGGGTCGCAAAGAGTCGGACACGACTGAGCGACTTCACTTTCTTTCTTTTCTTTCTTTCATTCATTGAAGAAAAATGGTTTTCCAGCATTCTGTATGCTGAGAGTAACACACTACTTAAAAATCCTTGCTTGGAGGTAATTTTTAAGTAAAAATTTCCCCTGACTGTGTTACAGTAGGGAAAGCCCCCACACTCACAGGGATAAGCAAACAAACATCAAAATGTCTGTTCCATCAAGTTTTCTCTGTAGGAAGGATCCAGTGATCCTAGGTCTGTCTGGGAAATTCTTGGATACTCCAGGGACACATACTGAGTGTGAACCTGGATACTGGACCTTGTTGGCAAACTTAGCATTTTCTCTCTGTTGGCCCTAAAAAGGTGCCGCCTAGCAGTTGCCTAAAAATCCACCCAATTGCTGTTTTCTTACTTGTGACAGCAATATCTTTGGTCAACCTTTTGCGATTTGTGAAGCAAGAAGGCGGCTTGCAACCCCTAGCCGCTGGCCCATTTCCAGTGGAATGTCAGCTAATCTAGGTAACAACAGTGTGGCACTCGCACTCTCAGACACAGTCCCGCAGCCTGTTCCCTCATGGGCAGCCCCAGCGTGACCTAGAAATGCGTTTACAAGGATCGGAAAGTGCAGGGAAACATACTGCCTTGACCCTGGAAAGTAGGTCCTCTGTGCAAACCTGGAGTTCTCACATCGTAGACTGTAGACAGCTCCTGATAGATAGGTGCCTGAAAAGCACTCTTTTCTCCTTTTATTCTTTGAAGGAATGTACGTTTCCCAGCATTCTGTTTGCTGAGAGTAACCCACTACTTGGAAATCCTTGCTTGGAGCTCATTTTTAAGTAACAATTTCCTCTCACAGGTGTCACAGTAGGGAAGGATCACATAACTACAGGTAGACAAAGAAAAAAACCCACGTTTCATCAGTTTTTCTCTGTAGGAGGGATCAAGTCATCCTAAGTCTGTCTGGAAAATTCTTGGATAGTGCTTGGACACATTCTGAGTGTGAACCTGGATACTGGACCTTGTTGGCAAATTAGCATTTTCTCTCTGCTGGCCCTAAAAGGGTGTGGGCTAGCCGCTGCCTAATAATCCATCCAATTGATGTTTTCCTATTTAACGACATCAACTCTTTGTGACCCCATTGACTTCAGCCCACCAGGGTCCTCTGTCCATGAGATTTTTCAGGCAACGATACTGGCGAGGGTTGCCATTTCCTTCTCCATATGACATCAATAGGTTTGGTCAAACCTTTGGGATTTCTGAAGCAAGCAGCCAGCTTGTAACTCCTTGAGGCAGGATTATTTCCATTAGAATGCCAACTAACCACTTACCATCACTTCCTCTGGGACATTCTCATCGTTCTCATTACAACCTTCCTTGTTTACGCGATAAGCTTGCCTGTGCTGAGATCCTCTAGCTGCATATCTAGAGGCTCTAGAACAGCAGCAGGGCCAACATTCGCACAATGAGTGATTTCTTCTACAACTCCATCTGTGTTCAAGTCTCACTTCTAGCTTTATCGTTTTCATTTCTCCTGTGCACTTTCGTCTCTACTGGCCAAATCTGGTTATCCACTTTGTAAAATGTCACTTGGGTAACAAGGAGACAGAGCGACAGTGTGCTTTGCCATCTGAGGGAGCTGACTAACAGATGGGCAATGACCAACCCCTAGCGGGATTTGAGAGAAATAAGGTGACTACTAGTCCCTGATCTTGAAGCACACGTGTTACATAGGGACGGATTTGTGGACTAAGAACCAGCAGGGGAGATTGTACTTCATGCAACTACTTACAACTAATATACCGTAGTAACTGAAATTTGAACTGTGCTGTTAGGGAAGTGGTTTCTTTAACTAAGTCATTGTCAGTGAAATTGATGGGCCTGGGAATTATATGAATCGAAGACTGCCTATACACTGCTTGTTTACATTGACCCAGTCAGGCTTGAAGCTGACTAACTGCTGAGTAAATGAATGATTACATTCTGCTAAGTCACTTTAGTCATGTCCGACTCTGTCCGACCCCATAGACGGCAGCCCACCAGGCGCCCCCCGTCCCTGGGATTCTCCAGGCAAGAACACTGGAGTGGGTTGCCATTTCCTTCTCCAATGCATGAAAGTGAAAAGTGAAAGTGAAGTTGCTCAGTCGTGTCCGACTCTTAGCCGACCCCATGGACTGTAGCCCACCAGGCTCCTCCATCCATGGGATTTTCCAGGCAAGAGTACTGGAGTGAGGTGCCATTGCCTTCTCCGATGATTACATTGGGCCTGCCTAAATAATCCAGGATAATCTCCCATCTCCAAGTCAGCTGATTAGCAGCTTTAACACTCTCTGCAAACTTAATTCCCCTTTGCCATTTAACCTCATATATTCTCAGGATCCTGGGATTTGGCCATAGACATCTTTGAAGGGCCATTACTCTGCTGACAGTAACTCCTGACTCAGTAGGATTAAAGGCCCTACCCTCCCTTTAACTCCCTGAAAACTCCTATCTTCTAATTTCTCTCATCTACACTTTGACATCACCAAGCTTCCTGTCATTTATATACTGTTCTGTACCCATAATTAAACCATTCATGGATTCATTCTAAAATCTGAAAAGTCAGTAACTTACTTAATTTTACTGTAATTTTCCCCTCAGAATTTTGAAGGTGTTGCTCCATTGTGTTACTAACATCCAGTGTTTCAAATGAGATGTCTGATGCTAATATGATTTTATCTGGGGGATTAGGGGTAGGAGGAACTCTGTTCCCAAGTATTCTATCCACATGAGGTTGGGTGGGGGTGCTGATGGGTATAATTTACTATTTAAGAATTTCTATTAATACTCTTGCTTTTTTGTGGAGTTTCAGCCTGGCCCTCCCTTGTCTCTGGAGGCCTTTCCATGGTTCTCTTGCTGGGCTAGTGCCCTCCCTGGGAGCATTTCCCTGACCTGTGGCTCGTATTTTAAGCAGCAGCTTCCCCACCCAGCCTCAGGCACCACCATTTTCCTCTTCCAGTTTTCTATTTTTCAGAAACTGTTCACATCTGTCATCCACCCTCATTTGCTTTAATGTAAGGAACTTGTTCCTGTTATTGCTTCGAAAGTGAAAGTGTTAGTAGTTCAGTCGTGTCCAACTCTTTGTGACACCACGGACTGTAGCCAGCAAGACCGCTTTGTCCATGGAATTCTCCAGGCAAGTATATTGGAATGGGTTGCCATTTCCTCTTCCAGAGGATCTTCCTGACCCAGGGATCGAACCTGGGTCTCCTGCACTGCAGGCAGACTCTTTAAGATCTGAGCCACCAGGGAACTATCATTTTAAAGGAATGAATGTAAGATCCCTATCTTATACCACTAAAATAACTCAAAATTAATTAAAGACACAAATACAAGATCTGAAATCATAAAACTGGAAGAAAACATAGGGGAAAAGCTCCTTGACTTCGGTCTTGACAATGATTTCTTGGATATGTCACTTAAAACACAAATAACAAAGGCAAACAAACAAACAAACAAACAAAAAAAGTGGGGCTATATTAAACCAAAAAGCTCTGCATAATTTTAAGTCAACACAACCTATGGACTGGAAGAAAATATTTGCAACACACATATCGAATAAGGGGTTAGTATCTGAAATATGCAAGCAACTCAAACTCAATAGTAAAAAAATCAAACAATCTGATTAAAAATTGGGCAATGGACTGGAATAGGTACAGATACAATGAAACTCAATATTGCCAATCATCAGGGAACTGCAAATTGAAACTACAATGAGATATCTCATCATACTTGTTATGAAAGTGACAATAGATAAGACCAGCAAGACGAAGGCTTGCAAGGATGTGGAGAAAAGAAAACCATAGAACACTGTTAGTGAGAATGTAAATCGTACAGTCACTGTGGAAAACATTATGGAGGTTCCTCAGAAACTTAAAAATAGATCTACCGTGTGATTCAGCAATTCTACTTCTCAGTATATATCTAAAGGAAGTGAAATCACTATCTGGAAGAAACACCAGTGCACTTTCATATTCATTGCAGCATGATTTACAATAGTCAAGACATGGAAAAAATCTGAGTGTGTATCAGTGAATGAATGGACAACGGAGCTGTGAGATATATAATAGAATATTATTCAGGCATAAAAGAGAAATTCTGCCATTTCTGACAACATGGATGGGACTTGAGAGTGTTACACTATGTGAAATAATATGACAGAAGAAGACAAATTATGTATGATCTCACTTATAAGTTGCTGCTGCTACTGCTGCTAAGTTGCTTCAGTCGTGTCCAACTCTGTGTGACCCCATAGACGGCAGCCCACCAGGCTCCCCCGTCCCTGGGATTCTCCAGGCAAGAACACTGGAGTGGGTTGCCATTTCCTTCTCCAATGCATGAAAGTGAAAAGTGAAAGTGAAGTCGCTCAGTCGTGTCCGACTCTTCGCGACCCCATGGACTGCAGCCCACCAGGCTCCTCCGTCCATGGGATTTTCCAGGCAAGAGTTCTGGAGTGGGGTGCCATCATCTTCTCTGCACTTATAAGTGGAATCCAATAAAAGTGAATTTACAGAAAAAAATAAATGTAGATATTGAGAAAGATGGATGATAAATGCTATCACTTAATCTGCCATTTTAACCTCAAACCTCTTCCCTTGTGTTTTAAAATTTTTTCACCAGAATGGAAATATAAGACAAGCCTCATCACATGAGCTATCCTCATCCTGAGGTGCCCTGGTAACCCCTTGTCCTGATTTGGGCATAAGAGATCAAAATGGGACATGATGGGGTTCCCTTGCTCCTGCCTCGCATCACCTAAGAGCTTGTAGTTCTTGGCTCACTCACTTCCCTGAAACCCAGGGACTCTACTCTATGGTAGTTTTACTATGGTAAAACTGAAGCCCAAGAGTTCATACCTTAACAATTTGATTCTACTAATATCTGAACTAACAGCTATTCAAAGGCCTGTTTGCCCTCTGTATAACTCCCTGTAAAACTCCTGTGTATCTCCTGTATAGTAACCCTGTACAATTCCCTGTATAACTGACTCATAGATAACTCTGATTAGGTTGTCAATGAGAAAATGTTCCTTGCTATATCAGTAAATAAATGATGTTGAGCCATCAAGACATCACATTATAGGGCCCCCAAAGTGAGCCCCGAGGGAACTCAGGATAGAAAGAGAATGCCTGCCATCTAGCAGTCAGCTGCTGCAGTCACCCTGATGGTGCGCCTTGCGGAGACTCAGGATGGGAAAGTACAGGGTACTGGCCCCAGACAGCTGAGGAGTGATTTCAGTGAGCCCGGACTCTTGCATCTTAGAAAAGTGCTAACTGTCTTAACTTGAGATATCTGGTTTTCTTTAATTAAGAGTAATCTTTTGCTATTCTGACTTCCTGGTCTTTGTTGCAAAAATATCTATATACCCTAGCTCCTCCCTTACCTTCTCAGAGTAGTCCCTTAGAGCTATCTGAGAGGCTGTGTCCCAGGCTTAAGTCCTCCACTTTGTCCATCAAGTAAAACATTATTTTCAACTTTTAAGCTGTGCATTTTTTTTTCAGTCAGCAAGGTCAAATATTGTCTCCTCTTGGAGATTTCCATGGAGCAGGCCTTAAGGAAAGATGGTAACAGGCATTACCTATTGACCAGGGTCCAGGCTGATCGCCCCCTGCATCTGGTTGCAGTGGACATATAGGTGGGGTCAGCATAAATTTGGCATGCTTAGAGACATAAAAGCCAAAAGACTTTACATTTACTGGTATTTCTTTCTCCTAAGCCCTGAACGTCACACCTACTCTTAGGGTAGAAGCTAACCTACCCTAACCAGAGTAGAAGTAAACATTCTACTCTGTCTACTCCTTTTCCAAAAGTCTCTGTGTTCCAGAGGAATTTAAAAGAAACAGCAGCAGGGAATCCAATACTTCTAAAAGGGAAATCTCCCCAAGTAATCTCAGGATAAAAGTGTGAAGTCATTACTGTTAACTTGTCAGGGGCTAGAAGGTGAATCTGGAGACTGCCTGTGTAGAGCACAGGCACTTCACGAATTGGTGTCTAAGGTTTTCCTTGGGGGAGATTTTTTTTTAAATTAACTTATTTATCTTTATTTTTTGGCTGTGGTGGGTCTTCGTTAATGCGTGCAGGCTTTCTCTAGTTGTGGCAAGTGGGGGGCTACTGTTTGTGGAGGTGGCAGGCTTCTCATTGCAGTGGCTTCTGTTGCAGAGCACAGGCTCTAGGCACGTGAGCTTCAGTAGGTACGGCTCTTGGGCTCAGTAGTTGTGGTACACAGGTGAGCTCAGAGGCGTATGGGATTGTCCCAGACCAGGGATAGAATCGGGGTCGCCTGCATCGCGAGGCGGATGCTTAACCATTGGACCACCAGGGAAGTCCCCTTGGGGGAGATTTTAGTTGAGACTTTTGTCTGCTACATGGACAGTCCTCCGCTTTCCTCCTTCTCCTGTCTCTACCTCTGCACCTTTAAGTCTACAACATGGCCTTAACTCTGCATTTTTTATTAATTGCCCTTACATTCCAGCAAAAAAACTAAACACAACAGAACATTGGTGCTTGTTCCGTTTCTCGGTTTACTGTGACTCAAGCCATGTGCCCCTATTTTGGATTTTATACTTTGAGGGATGGGTCAGAAATGATTGTGCCTAAGGTTTCATTGATTTCTTCCAATGATGTAGTCCAGTTATGGACCAGGAGCCCACTGCTTTTAAATAAAGTGAAGGAATAGGAGTGTTTAATCTTGCTTTCAGTGCTAGAATCAGCATAGGAAAAACAAAATACAGAAAAATATAAAAAATTGTTGATTCATGATGTCAGTTCAATAAATGCATCCTTTCTTTTCCCCTTAAAGCAGCTGGTTTTTGTTGTTTGTTTGTTTGTTTTGTATTTTAACTTTTCATTTGGGTTTCAGAGTTATTAACTTTCATTGTTGGGGCCAGTGTGAGGAAAGCAGGAGAGACTCCATCTTGAAGCCTGTCATCCATCGTATAGACAGGATGTAAACTGGGCCTGAACCCTGCCCAAGAGTGAGGAAACCATTGCTAGTGAAAACCAGGTCTCCTGGAGACTTCCCTCCCTACAGAAGGCAAATGGAGGTTGTAGTTGAGGCCAGGTTGCTCCTGTTGGATTAACCATGGAGACATCCCCCCTTGATGTATAATCATTGTTCCCAGCCTTTAATGTTAATTGCTTGTCCTCCTAGCACCTACTTGTAAAACTCAATCATGTACAACAGACTGCTAACGTGTAACCAGTCACCTAGCGGGGGTTCAGTTCAGTTCAGTCGCTCAGTCGTGTCCGACTCTTTGTGACCCCATGAACCACAGCACGCCAGGCCTCCCTGTCCATCACCAACTCCTGGAGTCCACCCAAATCCATGCCCATTGAGTCAGTGATGCCATCCAGCCATCTCATCCTCTGTTGTCCCTCTTCTCCTCCTGCCCCCAATCCCTCCTAGCATCAGTCTTTTCCAATGAGTCAACTCTTCGCATCAAGTGGCCAAAGTATTGGAGTTTCAGCTTTAGCATCATTCCTTCCAAAGAACACCCAGGACTGGTCTCCTTTGGGATGGACTGGTTGGATCTTCTCACAGTCCAAGGGACTCTCAAGAGTCTTCTCCAACACCACAGTTCAAAATCATCAATTCTTTGGTGCTCAGTTTTCTTTATAGTCCAACTCTCACATCCATACATGACCACTGGAAAGGGGGTAAAAAACTGGGCCTCTCAGAAACATCAGGGTCCTTGTTGGGAACCGATTCCCCCTGGACCCACTGGCGTAATAAACTGTACGCCACTGTCTTGAGTGTCCTCCAGGTGTGTTTTGCAACTCCGGGTTCCACAACATTTCTGGCACGTTGGCCGGGAAGCCCTCGGAGACAGGTCCGTTGAGCCTCGGCCTGTGGCTCGCTGGGATGAGAGCCTCCGGGAGGGGAAGGCGCCTCCCGCTCTGGATCAGCTCTTGTTTTAGCGACTTGTCCTTCCAGGCAGACTTCACAAGACTGTTGTCAATAGAAGGGAAGCGCACAGGTAGGTCCTACTGTAACAGTGGAAGAAGGGGCCTGATCAACCCCTTGGGGCTGGATGAGTGTGCGGCGGCTGTGTCCTGGTAGGCTTGGTGGGGAATTGTTTACTGAAATAAGTGGTACTCTGTTAACTAGACCTGTACTGATTGTTTGTCAACGTATCTTTTGGTTTCCAAGGGACTGCCCCCTTTGCCGAGACACCTCCCATTCTCCTTAGGGACTCTGGGATCTCCCAAGCATTGTTTGGGGTCAGATTGGGAACCGTGGCTTTGGAAGCACGTTTGCCTGCACCACCCAGTGATAAGACGGTCTTGTATTTAGCAAGGATCAGACTTGTGCAGAGAAGAGTACGTGGAAGCCTTAACGGATTGGATCTGGCTGGCTACTGAGAGAGTGAGAGGAGCACGAGAGAAAATACAGAAGGAAAGTAAGAGCAGGATGGGTAGTGGAGAGTCCAAGCCGACCGTTCCTGGACGCATGATTAAAAGCTTCAGAAAGGGCTTTGGAGGAGACTATGGTGGAAAGTTAACCTAGAATAAGCTTAAAAGCTTTTGTGAGATAGACTGGCCATCCTTTGGGGTAGGATGGCCCTCAGAGGGAACTCTAAAATTGGACAAAGTTCGTGCTGTGTACTCTGTGGTAACTGGATAGCCAGGCCACCCAGATCAGTTTCCGTACATTGACTCATGGCTACTAATTGCACAAAACCCACTCCCTCGGGCCCGGGTATGTTACCCTGACAAAGGAGAAAGCAAGATTTTGCTGGCACAGGCAGAACCCAGGCAAGAAAAGTAAAAAAAAAAAAAAAAATATATATATATATATCAAGATCCAGAGGAAGAGGAGCTTCCACTTCCTCCCCCATACTGGGAACACATGTGGACTCCTAGAGCAGGAGAAGGAAGTAAGGAAAGAGAGAGATTTTCCTCCCCCACCTCCACCAGTGAAGGTCGTTCCTTTCCTTTCTACTGCAGCACCAAGTATGATGGGAGTGACTGTGCCAGCATTATACCCTCCTCCCTGGTTCAGAGGAAGGGAAAAGGGGAGAGCCAAGTGTTCAGAGCTGGATGAGGTCTATACAGAAATCTCAAGAGAAAGAGGTTTTGCAGATGCCTCTTAGGAAAGTCTAGGCAGCACCACAGGTGGGGTCTGTTCAGTTCAGTTCAGTAACTCAGTCATGTCCGACTCTTTGCGACCCCATGGACTGTAGCACGTCAGGCTTCCCTGTCCATCACCAACTCCTGGAGTTTACTCAAACTCATGTCAATTGAGTCGGTGATGCCATCCAACTATCTCATTGTCTGTCGTCCCCTTTTCCTCCTGCCTTCAACCTTTCCCAGCATCAGGGTCTTTTCAAATGAGTCAGCTCTTCGCATCAGGTGGCCAAAGTATTGGAGTTTCAGCTTCAGCATCAGTCCTTCCAATGAATATTCAGGAATGATTTCCTTTAGGATGGACTGGTTGGATCTCTCTTCAGTCCAAGGGACTCGTAAGAGTTTTCTCCAACACCACAGTTCAAAAGCATCAATTCTTTGGCCCTCAGCTTTTTTATAGTCCAACTCTTACATCCATACATGACTACTGGAAAAACTATAGCCTTGACTAGACAGACCTTTGTTGGCAAAGTAATGTCTCTGCTTTTTAATAAGCTGTCTAGGTTGGTCCTAGCTTTTCTTCCAAGGAGCAAGAATCTTTTAATTTCATGGCTGTAGTCACCATCTGCAGTGACTTTGGAGCCCAAGAAAATAAAGTCTGTCACTGTTTCCATTGTTTCCCCATCTATTTGCCTGCCATGAAGTGATGGGACTGGATGCCATGATCTTAATTTTCTGAATGTTGAGTTTTAAGGTGGGGTCAGATGGGCACATTCATCCTGGCCCCACTGCTCTTTACTAGCAGCCATTCTCCATATATAAGGAAAGGGGACTATTAACTGCAACTGACAAAGAGATAAAAAACAAAGAGGCAATTCTGCTGCTGTTGGAAGCATTGTGGGAACGCGCTGCAGTGGCAGTAATGCACTATAGAGGCCACCAGAGGGCAGACACACCTCAGGCGAAAGGGAACTGTCTGGCCGACCAAGGGGCAAAGCAAGCAGCCGCCCAGGACAATATAGCAACCAAACTTACGGCGATGCCTGTGGTGTCTAGCCTACTAACCGCCCAAGCGGCCCCAGTCTATGATGAGGATGAAACCACCTGGGTACGAACTGAGCAAGATTTTAGCTTGGTATTTTGTCATACCATGTCTAATAGCCTTTTGTGCAGATGCAAGCTGTGCCAAGAATAAGGAAACATCTAGAAGTGGGCTTCGCTGAGGTACCGCCATGCCAGGGATGCAAATATTTGCTGGTGATGGTAAGTACGTTTATGGGATGGGTAGAAGCTTACCCCACCAAGCTTCTTGAAAAAGCAAAGGAAGTGGCCCGATTCTTGCTGAGACACAGTATTCCAAGGTTTGGGTTCCCTCTGAGTATAGAATCAGATAGTGGGCCTGCATTTGTGGCTGAATTACTCCAACTGGTCTGCAAAGCAGTAAATATTAAATGGAAACTGCATGCAGTGTATAGGCCACAAAGCTCAGGAAGAGTGGAGAGAATGACCCGGACCATCAAGGTGACTTTGGCAAAATGGCTGCAAGAAACTGGTGCCCCCCTGGCTGGACGTGCTGCTAATGAAGCTAGTGCTAATGAAGATCAGAATGACCCCCTGGTCCCACGGGTATTCCCCCTATGAGATAATGTTCGGGAGGCCTTCTCCACTTATTCAGGAAGTAAAGGGAAATTTATTACCAAGAGGAGGGATAAGGTGTCACTGCAACTGGAACAGTTAGGGGAGGTAATCCATGATATCATCCCTTACGTTCAAGAAAGGATTCCATTTTCTTTAGGTACTACTATACACCCATACTCTCCAGGAGATTTAGTATCGGTAAAGGATTGGAAACAGCAGACGGTACCCCGCACCTGGAGAGGGCCACACACTGTTGTCCTAACCACTCCCAGTGCAGTTAAAGTTGCAGGTATCACTCCCTGGACTCACCACACTCGGCTCAAGACAGCTGCGGAGGGAAAGGGACACTGGGCCGCCCACACTAATCCAGAAGAACCCCTGAAGACCCGACTCATCTTCCATCGACGACCACAGACCCAGGATGGAGCTGCTACAGATGACTCTGCTGTTCCTAGTTGGCATGACAGCCCTACTGGGACTGCAAACTCAGGATAAGATATTCCTGTCCTGGGCCCACTTGTATGCGAACTTCCGTAACACTTCTAACTATTGTGTTTGTGGGGCCATGCCTTTGTCAGTGATTGATGGACCTCCTTGGTTGGTGTCTCCCCTCTGCAGAGGGGACTTTAGCCCCCTCTGTTCTTTTTTTGAGACAACACAGGAAACATTTCTTTGGTAACTCACAACCTGTCGCTTCTTTCTTCGTGTAAACTGGACTCTAATCAGATTGATCAAGGCCATGGGGTGACATTTAAAGTAAATGCAAGCTTTCCAGAAGTAACAAAAGCCTATACTTTTTATTTAAAAAATTAAAAAAAAGATAAAAACTCTATGGGCCAATCCATCAGGTACTTTGAACAATTTTACCAGATATGGGATAAATATATTTGGATGACTCCAGAAAAAGGCCAATCTATTGTCCCTGCCCCTATCTGTTGGGAGCAAAGGGAATAAAAGATTGGATTTGGTGACTGTCCCATAGATCCAAAAGAATTAAAATACGTGCGATACTTGTCCTCTGAGCAACGTGAACAAACATAAGAGGTCACTTATCGCCCAGATTTACCAGCTCACTGGCCTGGCTCAGACTGGAAGTGCAACCCTGGGATCTGATGGGTGGCCCCAATGGCACCCAATGACTATATGGATCGAACTTACGGCCTTGGCTTCCAGTCAGTTGGGTCGGCCGCTACACTTTAGGATTTGCCTTTGCTCATGGAAGTATTAAGCCATCCTTACAACAAGCCCCAGTAAATTTGCCTTATTGACATACAGTTGGCAAGGTCTGTATTTCAATGGTATGATTACACAGCTGCGTTGTTTGTACAATCTATAGAAACAACAGATATTATGATTAAAGTAGAAGCTCTAACTAACTTCATGAAACAGGCCCTCCTGGACAACACAAAGGCAATCCAAGTTTTAAGTGAAGAACAAATACAAATGAGAAAGACAGTGATTCAAAATTTGATGACTTTTGACATATTTGGGCTTCCCTGGTGGCTCAGAGGTTAAAGCGTCTGTCTGCAATGCTCAAGACCTGGGTTCAATCCCTGGGTCGGGAAGATCCCCCTGGAGAAGGAAATAGCAACCCACTCCAGTATTCTTGCCTTGAGAGTCCCATGGACGGAGTAGCCTGGTGGGCTACAGTCCACGGGGTCGCAAAGAGTCGGACACGACTGAGCGACTTCACTTTCTAACTTTCACTTTCTTTGACATACTTATAGCTGCCCAGGAGAGACCTGTGCTACAATTAATGTTAAATGTTGTGTATATATCTCTGACTTATCTGGCAATGTATCAGCTGCTCTAGACAACATGAAAAACCTGGTAAAAGCTATGTCAAATGATAATCCTCCTTTTTGGACGTTTGGTATTTTCTTGGATCAAAGGTGACTGGTAGAAAAATCTTTTTGTAATTATTTTGTTCATCATTGTATTACTAATTTGGGGGCCTTGCATTCTCCAGCATATACCTCGATGTGTAGCCTCCAGACTGACAGCCCTGCTGCAGTTACATAGTCCCTGCGTACAATGCCTACCCACGACTGATGCCCATCGTTAAAGATAAGATGAGCGTCAAGAGGGGGCAATGTTGGGGCCAGTGTGAGGAAAGCAGGAGAGACTCCATCTTGAAGCCTGTCATCCATCTTAAAGGCAGGATGTAAACTGGGCCTGAACCCTGCCCAAGAGTGAGGAAACCATTGCTAATGAAAACCAGGTCTCCTGGAGACTCCCCTCCCTACAGATGGCAAATGGAGACTGTATTGAGGTCAGGCTGCCCCTGTTGGAGTAACCATGAAACATCCCCCCTTGATGTATAATCATCGTTTTCCCTCCCTTTAACCTTAACTGCTAGTCCTCCTAGCACCTACTTGTAAAACTCAGTCATATACAACAAAGAGGTTGCTAATGTGTAACCAGCCATGTAGCAGGGAGTATAAAACTGGGCCTCTCAGAAACATCAGGGTCCTTGTTGGGAACCGATTCCCCTTGGACCCGCTGGTGTAATAAACTATACTCCACTGTCTTGAGTATCCTCCGAGGTGTGTTTGCAACTGCAGATTCCACAACAATAAAAAGATTGAATAGTGATTTTATAATGATTCTTTGCCTGATTTTCCCGAATATTTATTTCTAAGAGAAGAAATTGGAAACTTTCAAAAATCTACTCAAAGCCTGCTACATATTTTAATTAGAAAGGCAAAGCCTCTCTATATTCTTCTACTGAATTTTCTTCAGTTCAGTTCAGTTCAGTCGCTCAGTCGTGTCCGACTCTTTGCGACCCCATGAATCGCAGCACGCCAGGGCTCCCTGTCCATCACCATCTCCCGGAGTTCACTCAAACTGAATTTTCTTAATGGAACTCAAATCTGAGTATATATTACACATCTCAGAGATGGTGGGGTAGGGTGGGGAACATATACATATTATATACGAAGAATATACATACATATCTGTCAAATTAAAAAGTCGTCACAACCAAAAGTTCAGAGTTACGTTTTACTTGGTGGGAATTTGTAGGACTTCAAGCCTGGAACACCAGCATCTCAAGGATCCCTGAGAGAACTGTTCTGAGGAGGGGAGGGGAGCGGCCAGGTTATACACAAGTTTTGAAAGAAAGGGCAGGTAGTCTGAACATGAAAAGACTGTTGTTATTTTAAGAAAACCAGATATCTCAAGTTAAGGCATTCAGTGCTTTTCTGTATATGGGAAGATGCCGAGAGTCTGGGCTCACTGAAATCTTTCCTTTCTTATGCGTCTCACCTACTTGGGGCCGGTATCTTGTATTTTTTCAAATCCAGAGCTCCCCTTAGGAAGTGAGAGTCCTATTGGCTGCTAGTTATCATATATGTTTCTCCTTCCAGAGTGCCCACAGGGCTCAGGGACTCACACTGAGGGCTGGAATCACTTATGACTATGACATCCTTACTTAGTGAAAAGGCAGGAATACTCCATTTCCCAGAGTTTTTCCACTGATATGAAGACTAGGCCCTTAGTCCAAGAGAGCTTTAAAAATATTTGTTTGTTCCCAGAAGGGTTGAGCAATCCTGAGAAATCTGTTGAACAATGCTCTACCTCCTCATTAACTTGGAATTTGTTTTCCCTGCGGTGTTACACAGGAGTATTTCCCTTTGTATTATTTATACTCAAAGGGCTTATCAAGCAAATTAATAATGTGAAATGGATTAAAGGTAAAAATCTTTACAATACTGAGGCAAAACTTTTAAAGCACCCATTTGAGGCTTGAAAATTAGTTTTCTCTTGGCACAAAATAACAGGGTGATTACAAAAGATTTCTTCAGTTTCCCAAAGCATCTACCCTAAAAATCTTGACCAGGCAACATATGGTTAGCTTATTTGTTGCATTACCTGAATTTGGAAAAATAAAAGCACTTTTCTTTAAAAATTCCTCCAAATGGGAATTAGTGGAGAGATAAAAAGACAATGATTTTAAGGTGTTAAGGCAAACAGGAGGAGAACCTGGGGCCTCCAGTGACCTCAGAAGCTGCAGCTTCAGTGGCCTGGAAGGACAGAAGCCACACCAGAGAGGATTCAGGAGAGTGGAGCACCAAACTGTGTTTTCTAGAAGTTTTAAGACAAAGAAAAGAGCAATGGGTGGTACTAGGTTAAAATGAGGTTGCTTGTTGTTTAAGAAAAATCTGACTATGTTTGTAGCTTGAGAATGATTCAACAGAAAGGAAAGACTTAAAATGCTTGGAAGAGAGAAAATTGAGGAGACAGGAAGTAATGGAACTAAAGGTAGGATGAGGGTACAACGGAGTGATTAGAGTTAAAAAAGAAGCTGAATAATTTTTAAGTTGGACAGGTCAAGGAAGGTCAATACAGGGTTAAAAAAAAGTCAGGGGGTGGGGAGGTTGGCGTCCTAAGGCTGCTAATGCGCTCACCAAAGCAAGGGAATAAGTCAAGAAAGAGGACTCCAGAAGGCCATATGTCCAAGAAGAGAGTGGCAGGGGTGACGCACAAATTGTTAGGTAGTCAATGTAGGGTTGACAGCCTTGGTCTTCTTCTAATTTCAACTTATTCCCTCACATAGATGTTTCGCTCCATTAGCCCAAAGCTCCAGTTTCCAGGCATTCAGAGGAATGCCTCCCTGGTCTGGAGGGTCATAAAACTTTCAGATCCAGGACAAGACAATCATTAACTGCTGTCCAGTATATCAAGGAGAACTGCAGGTAAATCATTAACTCTTAAACAGGCATCTGGTTCCTAAATAATGGTCTGGGGTCTTGAGATAGGATTGAGGGATGGCATCTCAGTGTCTCAAAAACTGAGAAACTGGGAACCCAAAAGAAAGCCATAAAAATGAAAAACTGGACATTGCAACATTCAAACTGATTGGTCAAAAATGACATATATTAAAGTCACAAGCCAACCAAAAATGTACAGATCAATACTAGTAAAGATATAAGAACTGCTGTTATCTCCTTCTTTTTGGGTCTCTTCACCCCCTCTCAGGGTCTACGCTGAGAAGTTTGTATCTCTATCCTTTAAAATAAACGTTGCCTGTGTGTTTGCGAGTTTGAAGAATTCATTCTTTGGTTCCATGAACAGAAGTTGGTTTTCACATCTCAGGGGTAATGCCAGGAGGGCAACCATCAGTAGCAGCCTGGAGGGATCCAGGTTGCGATAGCTTGGAGAGCTCTTAGGGAAAGAAAAGGCTCTTGGAGAAAATGGAATTGATAGATTATCTGATATTGTTGATTATCTGGGAGAAAAGAATCTGACAGATCAGATGGACAACTGGAAAAAAGTCAAGATTAGGTACCAAGAAAACCATGCAAGTCAAACATAACTTCAGACACCTAATACATGCTGGATGCTATTTGCTGCTGCTGCTGCTGCTAAGTTGCTTCAGTCATGTCCGACTCTGTGCGACCCCACAGACGGCAGCCCACCAGGCTCCCCCGTCCCTGGGATTCTCCAGGCAAGAACACTGGAGTGGGTTGCCATTTCCTTCTCCAACGCACGAAAGTGAAAAGTGAAAACGAAGTCGCTCAGTTGTGTCTGAATCCAAGCAGCCCCATGGACTGCAGCCTAACAGGCTCCTCCGTCCATGGGATTTTCCGGGTGTTCTTTAATATGTATACTTTTATTAATCCTCCTCATTTAAAGAGGAAGAAACTGAAGGACAGGGAGATGAAATCAGTTGCTTAAAATCACAGATCTAATAAGTGACAAAAGCAAAGGTCTAATCCCAAGGTCTGGCTCCAGAGTCTCTAACCCTAACCACTAGAATATACTGCCTCTCCAGGGAAGGGGAATGAGAATGAAAAATAGAGACAAGAAAGAAATGCTATCATTATACACTCTGTGGCTATGCAATGAATAATTTTTACTAGCCATAACTACATATTAACTTCCTATTAATTTATAAAATTATGTTATTTTATGAAAAACGTGATGTGATTAGACTGTCAAGATAGCAGATAGAAGTGCTTAATAGGTTAAGCTTTCAGCCCACATGCAAAATAAAAGATAAAACACAACAAATATAGTCAACAGGTCAGGAAATAAAAGCATAAAATATTATTTAAAAATACGGAGTTGGACTTCCCAAAGACTCTGCTTCCACTACAGAGGGCATGGGTTCAATCCTGGTGGGGAAACTAAGATTCCACATGCTGTGCAGTGTGGAAAATTAAAATAAAATAAAAATGTTTAAAAAAATATGGAAGTAATAAGGAAAAACTGCTCGAAAAATTGAAAGTGATTACCTCTGGGGAGGGGACAGAAAGGAAGGATATGAGGGAGATGCTATTTCTTTTTATTTTATGTTTTATAATATTTGCAACATTTAAAAAACATTGTATAGGAAATCCCCTGGTGGTTCAGTGGTTAGTGCTCCACACTCACACTGCTGAGGGCCTAGGTTTGATTCCTTATGGGGGAACTAAAACCCCACAAGCTAAGTGGTATGGCAAAAAATCCACAAACAAACAAACAAAAACCATTGTACATATATTAATTTAATAGAAATGAAGGAGAATGCAATCACCATAAGGACTGCGGTGGGGACACTATAGCGCTTGGATTGTTTTTTGCCTGAGTCCCCAAAATTTATAGCTATTTTTTCCTAAATGAATACTTCCTTGTTCACCTGTAACTGAAATTAATTAAACTTTCACTATCAGATTGAGGTCCCAGGACCTTTATAAGTGAAGATTGGAGAAATCTCTTCTTTTATATTTAAATACCAATAGAATACATCACTAGGTTTTCTTTTCATAGTTGAGAAAATTTTAGGGAATTAGAATAATTAATTTTGTTGGCTTTTAATCCATTCTTGAACTGGAAATTAAAATTTGCAATGAAGTTTTCTAAAATCAAAAGTTATAAAACAGCAAGTGTATGACTATTTGTTTTCTTTAATAACATAGGTATATCAATATTGTTTTCAGTTCAGTGAGTGTTTTTAAACTCAACATTGCCTTCTCCTTCCTAAAAGGGGGAAAAAAAAAAAAACGAAAAAAAAACCCACTTCAAATTCACAAGGAGAAAAAAGCAAATTATAAGCTTGTTATTTATAGTATGTCATATATATATATATATATATGCATGCATAATTAACCTGTATAAAAGGAGCTAATTTAGTTAATTTAAGAACATTTTTGTGGGGGGAATATTTCACATGGTCTGCCAAGAGCTACAGTCTTATTAAAACAGGCCTTTTATTGGTCATTCCTGAGAAAATCCACATCAAACGGGACAGACCGTAAAATTACCTACATGTGAGGAACACTGTGCAACTGTCTTTCTTGAAAAGGCCTGCAGAGTACTTAAAATAAAATTAAGGTGCCACTGCTTTCTGTCATGTCTGCTGACATTACGTCTGTTCTTTTTGACTCACCACAGATGCAAAGGATGTTACCTACCAGACATTAAGTAGTAACTGCAAAACCCTCAGAACCAGGAAAGGAGGAAACCTTCAGACTCAGCATGAAGGAAAAAAAGAGTTACCAGCCAGTCCATTTCTACAGAGATCAAGCCATTAGGCACTGTCGCCCACAACAGTGCACCCAGAAGGGACTTCAGGATGGAGAAAGCCAAGAAGCATTCTGCGTTTTACCTCAGAGATGGTTAAGATGCATCTCTAAGGTAAAACATCCTGGCCCCTATATAATTAAGAAGCATATCCATGAAAAAATTTCAAGAATCCCAGATTCCTACCTCTTCCCATTCATAGAAAAGTATTGAAATAATTAAAAATATTGAAATTCCAATTATTTCAATAAAAATATTGAAATAATTGAAATAATAAAAAAGTATTGAAATAATTACCTTGACATTAGTAGTTATCTTTTTATGTTTGACCACGTGTTTTTTCCCCCAGCTAAACATTTATTATTTATTTATT